>NW_008335439.1:843841-885560 GCF_000622305.1 Nannospalax galili
AATGGTTAATTTTTTATTATATATGTTTTACCACAATGAAAGAGTTTTAAAATATTCAAGACAAAATTAGCAAGAGAGATATCTGATCTATCTAAACACAATAACTAAAATCTCATCAAGGTGGAAATTATCTCAACTAATAGGAAGTTGTACTTTATGTGGGGGCAAATTAACTTTAATTCAGCAAAGATGTTATTTAAATGAATGTAATTACTATAGGTTGAGTTGCATCCATTAAAGTATATGGTCAAGTCACAATCCCTTGGTAATGGTGAATGTGACCTTGTCTGAATATAAATTCTCTGCAAATGTACTTAAGAATCTTAAGATGAGGTCATCCTGGATTTTGAGAACTCTTATCTACAAGGAACTGGATTCTCATTTGGAAAATGGAGGGAGAGTTTGCCTTTAGTGTAGGGATGTCCAGCAAAAGCCAGATGAAGACAGAGATGCTGTGATGTTCCCACAGATGCAGCCAGATTGTTGAGCCATAGAAAGATAAGATATCGCTTGAGGTGGATTTTCCCTGAAAGCCCCCAAAGGAAAGAACTGTGTGTACAAGTAGATTTAAGAATTCTGACCTCTAAAATTATGAGAATGAATTTCTATTGTTTTAAATTACCACATTTGTGATAATTTATAACAGTCCTAAAAACTGATGTAAGAATTACAGTGTACACAAAATTGAGAAAAGTAGATAAAATAATGTTATATCTTAAGATTGAAATGAAAAAAATCCCCAAGAGCAAATATGGCTGGGAGAATATTGTGTGATAACACATATGTTTTGCCAGAACTTAGAAAGTATTATAAAGCATTTTTCATTAATACCAGGCATGGTAGCATGCACCTTTATTCCCAGCACTTTAGAGGCAGGCAGATCTCTGTGAGATCAAGGCCAGCCTGGTCTGCATAGTGACTTCCAGGCCAGCTAGAGCTCAAAAAGCCAAAAAAAAAAAAAAAGTCATTATAGCAACACAAAATAATTACCATGGTGAATTAATTCTTTTTTTCATAGTGTATCAGTTAGTGACATAGAGAATACCTGAAGAATTAATGTACAGCCAAGTTCTAACTGAGTGCAGAGAGGACAAAGAAATTAATTCAGAAGTAATACTGATCTAGCAGATTCTCATGTGGAGAAAATAAAACTAGGATTCTGTATTGAACTCGTGAAAAATTAAAACCTGATAAAAATATGACTAAAATATTTTAAATTTTATGAAGAGATCTTGGACTCTATTTAAAGTCAAAGACCTTGGAAGAAAGCAACAAAGGAGACATGACATATTTAAAATACAAAAATTATGACAAAACCTCTGGACAGCAAGTGTCCTAGTTTTTTTTCTATTTCTGTGATAGAACGCCCTGACAAAAAGCAGCTTAGGGTAGGAAGGGGTTATTTGACTTACAGCTCCAGGTTGCAGTCCAGTTGCAGGGAAGCCACAGTGACAGGGTCTTGAAGCAGCTGGTTACATCCCATTCATAGTCAAAAGCAGAGAAAGGGTGTGCCTGTGTTTCTTTCTGGTTATTGCTTGTCTCTCTGTCCTACATGGCTCCCTCTCCCAATGGAATGGTACCACCAACCATGGACTGGGTCTTCCTTCATTAACAAACAAGAAAATCTGGCCCCTCCTAGACATGTCCATAGACCAACCTAAAAGACAATAACGCACTTGAACCTTTCTTCTCAGGTGGTTCTAATTTGAGGCAAGTCGACCTTTAAAAACTAACCAGAACTTCATTTAAAAGTAATTACTTCACTACAGGGAGTCTGTTGCCCCAATAATCACCATAGACTAGCAAACAAAAAGTCCAATGCCAAGAATGGACTCCCTGTTTTGAAATTATTGACCAGGAAGGTCCTGTAGACCTTTAAACAATACTGGTTATTGCCATTGCAGTTGGTTACCCAAGAGAACTTGAAGGTAAGCCCCTATTATTGAAGATACTACATGCCTGAGTCACAGAACGAACAAGGAAAAATCACATTGGTACTGTCCTCAAAGCTTCATCTCTACAGCTGACCTTTCATAGTGCTAGAAAGTGCTATGCATGTCACTGGCAGAGAAAGGCAATCATCAGCCTTTCACAACTATGAATGCTGTGAGCTGCAATACAACTATCTTGGCAAAAAAGGTGGTACAGATATCATGGGAGTAACCAATCACCTTCTGATTGGATTTAAGGCCAAATAATACAGGTGATACACCCGACACTGTTATCAGGGCCAAAAATCTATGACTAGATTGGTCACAGGCCACAGGGGAGAACCTATTATTCTACTAAACTATTAAGCTGAGTAATAATGATTGTGTTATTACCATAGATTAGGGTATCTCTCAGCTCTCACCAGAGATGGTTTTCTTGCAGCAGATAGTGATTAACATAGATATGGAGAGCTGGTCAACATGCAGAGAACTGAAGACTACTGAGTGCTCAACCTTAAAAGGGACACCTATATCCCATCTAAGCCTTCCGAGGCTCAATGATCCTGTGAAAGACGGTGTGGAAAGATTTAGGAGCTGAAGGTGGTAGATGAACACAAAGTAACTGTGTTGTCTGGTCCAACAGGTCAGTAGCGTGTATGAAACCACAATGCTTGCAAGAGTGTGCACAAGACCGGCACAAACTCATGTCAGGCAAAAAACCAGCAAAGGTCGGGGAGGTGAGGAAGAAGCTTAGCTCTAGCTGAGGATCTATTGGTAATTGACAGCTGCCAAGAGAGGGAGAGTCAGTTTTCCTTACCAGTGTGTTGACTGGTATATTGATTTGACTCCAGGGGATATACAAAAACCCAAGAGCATTTTGGGAACACAGATTAGTCTCAATATACCTTTACAAAAAGAAAAAAAAAATAGAAGATATAAAATTGATAAGGGGTAGGTTAGGAAGTGGGGAGGGTGTCTGAGTATGATCAAAGTACATTGCATGAAATTCTCGAAACAATAAAAATATTTTTAAAAAACTAAACACCACAGCAAGAGATCCTTTAACCAAAGTGAATGCATATAACTTAGGAAGATAGTATTTCAACATCTCATAGTTTATAAAAATTTTAAGACGTGTAGTATTATCATCAATTCTCAGTGTGTGACCATTAGCCTGCAGCAGTAAGGACATCTGCAGAAAAACTGCGACAGACTTGTGGTTAAGCCACCCAGCAATTATTTATTAGCAAAATAAATTAAGCCTATATCTTTGATACAGAAACACATTATATCATAGATACTAGAGATATAGTGTATAAGGGGATATCTCATTCACCAACTTCAGCATATTATAATACTGAAAATCTTAGTCAATAATCATGAGATGTGGTTTAATGCATTATATTTGTATTATATGATATTATCCAATAATTTTCAACAACAATAGACTTATGGCCATGAATTCAAGTGTTCTGTAATATAATAGGAGTATCATTTTAGAAATTGTACTCTTCTTTATCATTGAGAGAATAACATATAGAAAGGTTTTCAGGAGATGTCGGCCAAGACGGGTGTTTGAGTGACGCTGGACAAGGTGTGAAGAACATTAGCAAGGGTTTTAATGAGGAAATAAAATCCTTAGCAAAAAGCAACGGAGGCTTCTTTTGGGTCCTTGTGCAGGTAGGTGCATATGTATATAAAATTAACCTGTAAACCCAAAAGGTTTTCCATCAAAATGTTAAGAGAAAAATAAAAGTTACAGCTGCTCCTGCATGACCGTGTTCAACTTTGTTAAATCACAGAATTATCCCCGCACGTGTGTGTATGTGCTTGTATCTGGGTTTATCAACAGAAAGGAAACCCTGGGAAGAAGGCGGTACGAGAGGGTAGAAGAGGCAATTTGTCTTGTCTTAATATGTTTTGCATTTCTTGTTATGCATATATTACAATTAAAATAAAATGTGACAATATAAAAATTAATTTGTACAATGATTTCTTACTTAAAAAAATTCCCCAACTAATCAGTGTGAAGAAACATTTGCTTCAAATGGAAAAAGTAAAAATCATTCACTTGAGATTGTGGAAGTGGCTCAGCTGAGTGTTTGCTTGACAAACAGAGATCTCTGGGTTCAGTCTCCAGCCCAGCATGAAATGGGTGTGGTGGTGGGCCTGAAATCCCAGCAATCAGGAGTCAGAACTAGAGGCCTCAGAAGTCTGGGCATTTTGGACTTATCTGTGATTATCTAGTAAGTTTGAGACCAGCCTAGGATACATGACAACTTGTCGAACAACAACAACAAAAAATCCTTAATTTAAAAAAAGTCAAGTAAACGCATAACAAAAACACAGTCAGCAACAGATTAACCAGGAAAAAAATGCAGCATCAATTCCACAAGAACAAATGTCCAAATAAATTTCCAAACTGACTGTAAATTAGAGTAATATTTTGTAATTGCAAAATTATATCTTGTCATATTTATATTAAAAACATATTTGTAACACTGATGCATTACATTATGAGAAATATTTGGCTGATGTGGATGTTATGTGGTATTTTTTGGTATGAAATTTCATAAGATTTTTATTGTATATAAAATACTAATGTACTGTGACCAAATTACTCTATTATTAGAAATATATCTTTAAAAAGATAAGAATATGAGCAAAAGTATAAGTAAAGTTCTTGGAGAATCACACTTTAATTTTAAATAAAAACTACAATAAGAAACTGATTTCTATCCAATTATTAAAAACATGAAACAGTGAAAGTGACATCCTGCTTTAATGATATGAAGGATGTGTAGGATAAAATTATAAGCAGATAAAGGAAGACGAGATTTCTACATATTCTCTCAACTTTAGTATAAAGTAGTAATCATTTCCTACAGTAAAATAACAAATTGGGGTTTAAGGTAGAATTTTAGCTTTTAAAACCTTCTATATTTTGGTTTGTTCACAATAAACGTGTGAATTTTATAATTCAATACAATTTGCATTAATGTCATTTTGTAATAACCCTATTAGATTAACTTAACTGTTGTTGTATTCCAAGTTAAATAATGTAGTTTGTATTTAGTGCAATGGTAGTCAGTTCTCCCAGGTGAAACTACACGTTCTTTCCTTTCTTCCACATTTCTTTGTGTGTTTATTGGGTGATGGATTGTATATGTGCATCGTGTTTACACAGATGTATTGTATATGTACATTGTATACATATTATTTGGATAGCAACTGTAATTTTTATTCTGATATGCTTATTTTCTATGTTTATGGAATTATTCGCTGCTTTTGCAATTAAGGACAGAATTGCCCTTGAAAATCAAGATATTCATAGCATACAATATCATGAATTCCCAAATAATTTTCTTATTAAGTTCTTTCTGTTTTAATGAAGAAACCGACCAGTTGTTTTTACAGGAGGGAAGCATGGCCCTTAGCTGTCATTATAAATAAGAATAAATAACTCTTGAGTCCCAAAGCAGTTTCTCAAGGCTTTCAAAGTGTATAATTCAAGGACCACTGTGTAGAGATAAACAGTGTGCCTTTAAATGGGTAAATTGCACGATATGTAAATTATGTCTCAATAAAGCTGCTTCAAAAATGAGTCTGAAAAGCCTTCAAAATTTTTAAGTTTATGTTTCATTCTACACAAGACATTCTGATAGAGATACCAAGATATTCTGTGTCATTGCCTGGGGTTTGAAGGACTATTGTAAGGCTATGTTGCATAAAGCACAGGGAATGTTCCAAGGCAGTGAAACCAAACTGAATGATACTAATGGTGGAAATGTGATACAAATTTGTGGCCTTCACAGAATTTTACATGACAAAGTGTGACTTAGTTTACATAGTAAAAGGAAGCATTGTAAGTAAGTGGATGGCTTGTAAATGTGTTAATGTAACACCACAGGCAAAACAACTTGCACTTGAATGTTCTATTTCACCTGATGAAACATCTTCACATAAAGGTATAGGCGAAGATTTCTGATGCTATTACACATCTATACTTAAAAAATTAAGTGGATAACAGATGGTAAAAAGAGTACCACTAGCTGGAATGGGGAACACAGAAAAGGAATTGGAGAAACTGGAATGGTCTATTAACAAGTGGAGTTGGATAAATCAGCATGAATTATTATGGCTGCAAACTGAAACATATTGACATATGTATGCACAGGGTTATATAGAAGTACACATGCACCACACACATATATGGGGAATGTATGTCACTGATTTACTGTTTGCTCAGCTGAGAGGACCTTGAAGTAAGAATATTCCAATTGCAGTCATCAATTGCCCATAGCTATTTATCTAGAAGTGGAACCTTCTGAAATTTCACCTGTCCCCAGTGGTCTGTAAAATTATGTTGTTGTTATGCAGGTCTTGTTTAGACAACTATATTGTTGAGATTTCATGGGTGCAGCTTGTCATGAAATTGAAAGGGAGTGTGTGTTGTGCCTGTGTTTACGACCATGCAAAGAGCTGTGTCTGCGTGGAGGACCATGCGAAGAGCTGTGTCTGCGTGGAGGACCATGCGAAGAGCTGTGTCTGAGTGGAGGACCATGCGAAGAGCTTTGTGTGTGTGAAAGAACATGCGAAGAGTTGGAGAGGGAGGGAAGGGGTGGAAATTATGTATGTTCAGTACTCACATGTGAAATTCTCAAAAAACTAATAATAAAATGTGGTTTTAAAACTCAAAATAAGTAGGTAAAGTGCTGTGGTGAGGAAAAGAAAGTTTTCCAATTGTAAAAATCTCACTGGAAAAATCTATATTTGGATATCTAATATCACTCTATCATAAGGGCAAATCAAGCTCTTTTTGAGAATGGACTGATTCTAGGACTCAGGTTGAAAACAATTTAGTATGGGACTCTCATAAAAAATAAAATTTATGCACTCAGAAATGTGCACACATACATGCACACACATGTACTCGCAATGATGGGATATTTCAAATGGACATAAATATCAACTGAAAAAATAAGTTTTGAAAGCTAGAACAATATGCAAAACAAATATATATGATAGTGTTGACATAAATTTCCAAAAAACATAGATCATATCAACACATGTTTCAAAAAGTATACAAGGGGAAAACAATATATACTACCAGACCCATTTTATGAGATTACTGAAAACTAGATTACAAAGTAAATAGGCAATGAAATTTACAACACGAGAGGTCAATTTCCTATGACTATAAATACAAAGCTGTCATACAACATATTTACTTCCTGAATAAAAGTGTGTTTTTAAAATTATTTTACGTCAAGGAATTTACTCAATTGTGCAAAAATACAAGGATTCATCAGAAAATCAATCATCACAATTCTCCACATTAAAAATCTAATTTTCACATTCTGTGAAGAAAAAGATGCTACAGGCTCATGCCTAAAAGCTGTGAGAATAATTTTTAGTACCAAAGGAGAAAAGATTGTCCTGATCACTATATTAAAGCTACATTCCAAAATTTAAAGCCATCATTATATAAAATCCTGATGAATTTCAATTAACTTTAGAAAATTTTGTGCCCTGGATCTTCATTCCTAGGTATCATAATTTGGACATAACTCATAGTCTGACATAAATGACAACTCATCTCAAACAGAAAATTTTTATTGTAAAGCATGACCTGCTATACATCATAATTAAGTGGAAGAAAAAATAAAAACATATAGTTAAAGGGAAGAGTAGGTACTGACAAATACCACAATAGTAAGAGAAATAACCAAGATGACACATCGACTTATTGAATTTTTCTACAGACACACAAATCATAACAGTAATGGCATCGATAACTTTGCCAAAGCCCACAAAGGCTCTAAGGACGGACTAATCAGCAAAAAAGAGTCCGGTATGAGGGCTGGAGAAAGGGCTCAACAGTCATGTATATGTGTTGCTCCTACAGAGGACCCAAGTTCAATCCTAAGTACTCATGTCTGGTGGCTTAAGAATGGCTGTAAATACAGCCCTAAGGGATCTGGTCTCCACCTGCACCTGTACTCATGTGCACGAACCAACACAGACACACATGCACATACATAATTTTTTAAAAATTAAAATATTTTATGTGTATAATTTTAAAGCATTAAAAACATGGATAAGTGAATGCTTTATATAAGGTGAAATTTTAAGTAGTTATGGATTTTTCTCTAATTTAAGTATTCATTCATTGTGAATTAAAATTATTTGAAATCTCTCAGAAAACACATTGAACTTACTCTAAAATAATATTGAAGAGTAAGGCTTCACAATTAAGCAAATCGTTCTCAAGAAAGAATGTCAATGGGAAGCAAACGGGCAACAAAATACTAAGATTTATTAGAATGTTTTATAAGAGAAACCAGTAATTTTAGAAACTGAAGGCTTATAGATCTAGAAGGGAGAAAGGAAAGCCCTGAAATAATAGGACATGTGTTTAACATGTATGTGTTATGATGAATGTATTTTATCAATCACTATGGAAGGTTGTTTGACAGCAGATATTCTGAAAACACTCGCTTTCCTTAATAGCATGTGAACATTAAGCACAGTAAAGGCAGAAATATGAAATGTAAAATGCAAAGAGGTAATAGAAAAATTTTCAAGAATATTTCAGAAAAAAAGGAAAAAACAGTATGGTAGTTTTATAAATAAGACACATGAAAAATGGATTAATTGACATCTTCTGAGATCTCAACAAGCTTGAAGATGGGGTGGAAAGGATGGGAGTGGAAGTACAGACAAGAGTGGAGCTTGCATTGGTCTCCTGCGTGTTGTCACCATCGCTGTACGTTCATTGAGCAGGGTCCCAGGAGCCTGTAAGACTCTGTTTCCTTATGGACCTGCACCTCTTCCCCTGGCTCCCGTCATCGTTTGGCTCCCTCTTCCCCAGTGGTCCCTGAGTCCTGGGTGAGTGAAGAGTAATGTAGGAATCCTGTCCAGGGACCACACTCTGCAGAATCTTACTGTCTACACTTTGGTCAGTCATGGCCCTTTGTGTTCATCACCCTCTTCTGCATATGGAACCTTTGCTGATGAGAAATGAGAGACACATTAGTATTCTCTCTACTCCTTGTTCCACTAGGCCACTATGTTCCGTGAGCCTTAGATATAAAACCAGCATAGAACTGGGGAGGTGGGCAGGAAGCCACAACTTTGGTGAGGAACTATTTGCAGTTGATCACAATTAGGTGAAGAACAGTTGATCTTCTTTAAGGGAGTGATACTAGACAGGCTGAACAGGCTTCAGAGGATGAACTCACAGGAAGGGACATCTGGTTGTACAGGCCTCACTCTATAGGCTTTGACATGTGTGACAAAATACATGAAATTCTGTGGGTGGGCTATGGGGAGGTTGCAGATAGTGAAGGGGGGCTAAATGTGATTAAAATGTATGAAATCCACAAAACTTCAATTTAAAATATATACAAAAAATTTAAATTGGAAAGGCTTTCTATCAATCAATAATGAGCAGTCAGTCAGAGGGAGTAACCAAGGAAACACTTCCATTCACAGTGGCTTCAAATAGTGTTTAGGAACCAAACTAACCAAGGAAATTAAAGATATCTGCAACCAAAACTAAATCTGTGAAGAAAAAAGTTGAAAAAGATACAAGGAGATGGAAACGTGTGGATTGGTGGAATTTGTAACGAGAAACTGAACATCCTACCAAAGCAGTTCATACACTCAGTACAACCCCAATTAAAAACTCTGTTTTATGCTTCACAAAAACAGAAAAAAGTATCTTAACATTCATATGGAATCACAAAAGACCCTGAGTAGACAAAGCAATTCTGAACGAAAAAAAAAACAATGCTGGGGGACAAGTTTCATATCAAATTTCAAAATATGTTACAGAGTTATAGTCATAATATAAGCATGGTCTAGGCACAAAACAGTCATGTAGACCATTTGAAAAAAAACGGAAGACCCAAATATGTGTGCATGCAATTTCAGTCACCTATTATTTGACTAAGGTGACAAAAATACATTCTGATGGAAAGACAGCATCTTGAACAAATGGTGTGAAGAAAACCAGATCTCCACCCATAGAAGCATGAAATTAGAACCATATCTATCTCAGAGCACAACAGGCAACTCCAAATGGATCAAAGGCTTCAATGAAAATCCCAAAACATTGACACTGTTAGAAGAAAGCATAGACAATTCTCTACAAAATGCAGGTGCAGCATAGGACTTTCTAAATCAGAGTTCTATTGCTCAGAAATTTAGGTCAGTAATCGATAAGTGGAACCTCACTAAACTGTAAAACTTCTGTACAACATAGAAAACAACTAATCAAGTGAAGAAGGAGCCTACAGAGTGGGAGAAAATATTTCCACCTATATATCTAACAGAGGAGTAATAGCCAGAATATACAAAGAACTCAAAGAAACAAAGAAGCAAAAAGAAAAATGACCCAATAAAAAATTGGGCTATGGGTCCAAATCAATATTTCTCAAAAAATAAAACAAAAATGGCTAGCAAATATGTTTAAAAATGTTCAACATCCTTATTAATGAAGTAAATAAAAATTAAAGCTACTTTAAAACTATATCTTACCCCAGTCAGAATGGCTATGACAAAGAACAAATGACACAAAATGCTTTCAATGATGTGGGAAGAGCAGAACCCTAATTCATTGCCTGGGGGAATCTCAAACTGGTGTAACCACTATGGAAATCAATGTGGAGAACTCTCACAAAACTAAAAATGGACTTACCATATGCTTAGGGTACATCACTTCTTGTCGTATATGCAACAGACTCAGCATCTTAGAACAGAGATACTTGCTCGTTCATGTTCGTTGCTGGTATTTTCACAATAGCTAGGACATGGAAACAAACTAAATGTCCCTCAACTGATAAATTGATAATGAAAATGTAGTACATTTAAATATGGAGTTCAACTCTGGTAAAGAAAAATGAAACCATGAAATTTGCACATAAATGAATGAAATTAAATCTGTTGTACTAAGTAAAGTAACATAGACTCAGAAATACAAATGACTCATGTTCTATCTTATTGGTGTAATCTAGCTCCAAATCCTTAGATATTAGTACATATCTTGATGTAACCACAGGAGCCAAGAAAAGGGAAAGGATCTATTGTGTGAAGATAAGGAGGCATTCCAGAAAGGGGAATAATAAGAGCTGATTGTTATGAAGTGGGGAAATGGTGGAAATAGGCAATACTTTAAATGGGGAGGGAATAGAGAGGGTTATACAGTGGGAGAGAGAGAAAGGAGAGGTAAATAACACTTAGGTGGTGTGTAAACCAGAGGAAAATGTATGAGTTCAAATACATACTGAGCATATACATGTGGGTGTATATACAAATATATATATATATGTATGTATATGTGTATATATGAAGTCTGTATATCATAAAACATTATGCCAGGCAGGTGAAGCCTCCCTTTGACTTGTTGGCCAGGGTAGTTCAAGAGACTCTCAGAATTACCAAGAATATTACCACAGCGCTCTCAGACGGCTCCTAGAAGTTGAAGACATGACCTTATTACTGAAGACGGGCGATACTTGGGACATGGAACTTGGAATGATGGGGACAAGACTGACCTGGACTTCCAGAAGCCTAGATCTCATAGTATCAGAGGAAACTATGTAAACTTGTCAAGGGATAAAATCAGTTACCCCATCTAGTCGTGAAGTCTATGAACCGTAATAATAACCAGCCCAGAAAATATTCTCTACTGGTTCAGTAGTGATATTTTTATCTTGTAGGTAATCAACACTTGTCTAATTGGACTTCTATCCCATCAATGGAAGGGAACTCGTGGGTGGTACTGTAAACACAGATGAATACACATGGCTGGGGAGGTCATAGATCCTAGAGAAAAATAAAGTTTTGTTAAATTCCTAGATCAATGGAATATCTCACTTTATTCTAAATACATATCATTATATTACAGAAAATTATAGCCCTCACCAGCCAACAAAGATGCTTCTTCTGGCAACAGATGGAGACGGTTACAAAGTTCCACAACTGATCAAATGCAGAGAATGAGTGTTTGTGAGGTGCCATTCCCTAGGTGTCACATCTACAATGCAACCTCTATACCTAAGGCTTAGATAGCCTGGTGGAATAGGGAGTGGACAGAAAATTAATGAATTTCTCAACTCTTACCTGTGAAGCTTTCTAATGCAATAGACAGTAACTAACCCAGAAAGCCACAATTAGCCAAAGTGCAGAAAATCAGAGACTACAGAGTGTTAACCTCTGAATAGAACACCTATATCAAAAGTTTGCCACCCAAGGCTCAGGAATTATTTTGGTAGATGGGTTGGAAACATTGGAAGAGTCAGAGGTGGTGGATGAACACAGGAAACACAGTTTTCCAGACAGCTGAAAAGGTACATATGTGAACTCACAACAATGATAACAGCACGCACAAATCCCATATAACCTCAAGTCAGACAAAATTCCAACATAGAAGTGGGGCAGTCAATCAGAAGCTCCAAGCCTACCTGGGGAAAAATTGGCAACTGGTAACTACTGGTAGGGTAAATTTGGTTTTCTTTAACAGTGTGAGGCTAAGTAAGTTAACCAGGCTCCAAAGGGAGGACACACCCTGAAGGACATTTTAGAACATAAACTTGCCTTATTATATATGACAGAATACATGAAATCTAGTAGTATAGGCAATAAAAAGTTTATAAATAGGGGAAGGGTCTGAATGTGATCAAAATATATTGTATGGAATTCACAAAAATTCTATTAAAAGGAAAAAAGAAAGGGGCAATTTTTATAGATGGACACTCAAATGTCTAAGATTAATGAAATATTCAAAGTTATTATAATTTTTTAAATGTAAAAAAAAACAATAATCACATAGGCAATGTGAGAAGCCCTTGACCTAAATGCACACAGAATTAGAAATCTAGGTCTTCTACTTCAGATCAAAAAATAACAGTTTTCATAGATTTATGCAGGAACCAGCAAGAGTGGTCATGGAAGAATCTCAGGCTAGGTGGGCATTTCAAGGCAACAATTGCTCCATCATCATGATGAATGACATAAGAAATGCAGTGGATGCAGACCAGATGCTATCCTCCAATGAGGACACATGGGGACACTGATGGAGCTTAAGAAACAATACACTGCAATATAAATATAATTTCATGCACATATAGTAAGAATTTTTAATTTTAAAGAAAACATAATGTCTTCATTTGAGAAGAACACAGAACCAGAAAACTAAGTGCTAACTCTTTATTAGAAAGTTCCGTCTTCCCAGGTTCAGAATGAAGACGCTGCCTCAAGGTCATCCCGTTCCTCCCTCTGGACCTGGGGCGAGAGTGTCTATAGTCTGGGTGGAATATTATGATGCTATAGAAAACTTTCCCTTCTCAGATCTGATGGTAGAGATCAGCACTGGTGTGGAAACTACTGCAAACAGTAGCACTTCTCTAAGATTACAACTCTTGAAAAAGAACTCCCAGTCACCTTCATCTACCCTTTAAGCATTGGATTTTTCAGGATAAAAATCCAAGGAATCACTGGAAAATTTAACATGACAATCTGTCTTGTTGATGGGATGATAGTCAAATGTTGAGCACTTGACTTTCTGGTGAGGCAGAGTGTAATGAACATTTGTAGATGTACAGCCCACCACATGTCCACCGGAAACAGGAAATCACAACATGCCAACAAATATCGGAATAAACATTTTTCCATGAGGTTGGAGTCAAGAGCTACAGTTCTTAGGGCTTTGTTTGTCCAGACAGTTGAACTCCACTGAGGGAACTCTAATACCAAAACAAGACAGTTTGATATGTGATCACTATAAACATATAAACAAATCACTGCAAAGCTTACTGTTTAGCCACTGGAAGAGAATAAATACATGGAAAACCACTAGGTAGAAGACCACCTGCACTCTAGTCAGATGGGCTCCCAGCACAACCATACTTATGTTGGTAATGACAAGAAACATTTTTAGCCATAAACTTTTTTTTTTTTTTTTTTTTTTTTTTTTTTTTTTTTTTTTTTTTGGTCTTTTTGAGACAGGGCCTCCATGCAGCCCTAGCTGTCCTGAAACTCACTATGTAGACCCATCTGGCCTTGAACTCACAGAGATCTGCCTGCCTCTGCCTCCTCAGTGCTGGGATTAAAGGTGTGTGCCACCATGCTGGGCCATACATTTTCTTTTTAAAAGTGATAATTTTGGTTAAATATAAGCCTTTTGAGGAGAAAAGCTTTTGTGCATCTCAGCTAAACACACATGGATTGGTAGTATCAACAAATTTGCAAATTAGAAGCTAAAGATAATTTTATACCTTGCTTTTTAGGAGGTTGTATTCAAAATTAAAATGTCTCAGAATCTTCCAGGACTTTTCAAGCCCCAAGTCAACAACATGAAGAGGTGAAGGAGCTGCGGCTTCTCTTCAGAAGTCTGTCTATTTGCCGTCCCATCCCACTGACAAAAGAGAAAGACATAAATGGAGTTTGCTCAGGTAAGAAATCTGACATTAAAATGTTTCCTGTTTTCTCTCCATGTTTAAGCAACATGACCCTCTCATCACCCAGGAGATGTCACAGGGCCTCAGAATCAAAGCAGACAGATAAAAACTCAAGGCACAGCCCTTGTTCTCCAATGCACGTGCTAGTGATGTTTGTGGAGTTAAAAGCTGTAAGACAGCAGTGAGGCCTCCATTCTCCTTCACTGTCCCATTCAGTGACATGATGATAAGCTAAACATTTATGTTTCCTTGATTAATACCAAAAAATGTAAGTTCACAAAATAGGAAGTTCAGGCTCAGAGAAAATAGATGGGCTACCGAAACAGTGATGTATGCCTGTCTGGCCCCTGCATTACTGACGTTACAAGAAATGATGTCTTGTCTCCCATGAGCCCTGTACATATGCTTGGTCATATGAGATATTTATGGAGAGACTCTGGAAGACAAAATTGTGCTTTGAAAGTCTCAATAGGAGATTGAAATGGAGATATAATTTGTCTTCTAGGTCCCTCATATTTTATATTTCAGTGGTCAAAATTTTTATTGCAGAGAATAATTCTATGTCACTTTAAAACGGAGGGAACCATACATTCCCTGGGGGAAAGAAAATTCATCCTTAAGCTGTGGCAACTGTAGAGTGGGAGATGCCTGGCAAGGAGGGGCTCGTGGATTCAGCTAGAATAAACGGGACACAAATCTGAGGAAACGTAGAGTTGGTACATTTACAAGTAAAAACGTAGATAATAAAAAACACTCTCCTGATTGTCTTTGCTGGGGACGTGTGCTGGATGACACACCTGGGCAGAGGAAATCTCAGTTGAGGAAATACCTCCATTACACTGGCCTCTGGCCATGTCTGTGGGACATTTTCTTGATTGCTGAGTGATGTGGTATAGGGCAATATCATCCCTGGGAACATGGTCCCGTGTTGTAGAAGAGCAGACTGGGCACAGCCCAAGGCAGCAAGTAGTAAGCAGCGTTCCTCCATGGTATGTGCTCCAAGTTCCAGCCCTAAGTTCTTGCCTGGCTTCCCTTGATGATGGACTTGAGCAGTAAGCCAAATAAAACCTTTCCTCCCCAAGTTGGTTTTGGTGAATGCTTTTATCACATCAATAGAAGCAAACTAGGACAGGAAGGCAAGGAGGACTAGAATGCATAGATTAAATGGAATAAGCAAAGGAAAAGACTGTGGGGAACAAGGAAGAAGGGCGATGACGGGGAGTGAATAGGAGGATAATCAACTTTCCAGCCTCCCCTAAGACCAAAGGGACAGGGAGACAAAGCCACTAGATTGTGTCATGGTCAGCAGTACAAAAGTGGACTCCGAAATTTCAAATTAAGTTGCTTCTACTAAATCACTGAGGTTCAGATTGCATATTATAAAGGGAATGTATCTATGTTTTTAGATCTAATTTGAACAAATAACTGTTGGATTTGTTCCACTGAAATATGAAAAATGTGGGAACAAAAGTAACATTTTATACATTACCAATATTATCGAAAGTACAAGGAAAGACCAACCCAACCATGATTTGCTAGGGCCCATGAAAGAAATAGAGAAAACTTCTTTACTAATATATTGTAAAAATAGCATTACTACACATGGTGATCCATCGAGACTAAAAACATTTTATTTTCAATGCTGTTAACTATTGGGATGTCATTTATAGAATTAGCATCAGGTATACAGTAAAGACTTTATTTTTAAGAATGTTTGAGTCATAAATACTAACAGAAGAGGAAGGATGGAAAGATGATCAAGTCTGACTGAGAAAACTGTGGTTACTTCTTTATTTCCTGTTCCTACCCAGGCTTCTAGAAAGGTTGGTCATAACCATTTGTTTCGTCTGCCAGCATTTTTTCTATATGCTTTTAATTTAATAAGAATGAATTCCCTCAAAGCTTTAAGACTTCTATTTTGATAATAATTCTCACAGGAGAATTGTAATATCATTCCCTTTGCCCTGCGTTCTCAATTGATTTTTTTCCTCAGAATTAGGATTAGAAGAGATCTAAGTTTCCTAAGAAATTCTTAGAAGAGATCCCCATATGGATACTCTAAATTCCCCTGAATCTTTTTAAAGCCTCAGTTTAAATAAAGATCTTGATTCTGAAATGCAGAATGACTTCTGACTATTATTACAGAAAGAGATGGGTCACCAAACAGCCAAGTGGATGCAATCCAAATCACTGTGATTGACAGGAAGAGGTGTTTAGGGTAGCAGAGGTTCAAAACAAAGTTCATTCACAACATGGATATCTCCTAATGACAAAGTAATGTGTATGTTTGGCATTATTCCGTATGCAAAATCACCTCAGTTTGGACAGAGGAATTGATTTATAATTAGTTTCCAGGAAGTATACATGATACAGGATAGATAGAAGAAAGATCAATTTAAAAAGTTTTAAGGGGTAAAATAATCCTCTACCTATCTTTTCTTTTTCTCGTATTTCTTTTTTCTTTGTCAATATAAGATACCAGGACCTAAATGCCTTAACGGAATCAGTTCTTTCTAAGTTTTTTTCTTTTGGTGAGTTAATAAGAAATGCAGGTAATTCAGTTAGTCCTTTTAATTAATAATAGTTATCATTCCAAGAAAGCTTTTGTATTATTCAGCTATTATGAGTCTATGCTTGCTTCAAATGATGTCTGCCCAATAATAATTTCCTTATGTTCAAAATTTTAAAAAGATTTTCAAAGTCAGGTGCAGGGATCTACAAGCCAAAATCAGGTTAGGGTTACCTGGGTAATTATGATTCCACAAGGAAAGTAAACCTATCCTGTCACTTCTATGTTCCTGATTCTTACCGTGATCAATAGTTAATTACTTCTCAATCTTTCCTGGGATACAAGTATTCCCTGTAGCCTAAGTATTTTACCTTTTTAACTGCACAGATCAACCTTTCTGCTTTTCCTGCATCGAGTTAAGCTGATGTGGAGGACGCAGGCAGCACACAATACAACAGACAGAAAGGTCATATAATCAATCAGTGGGCATTGAGAAAGGTCAGTAACGCTACAATGATTAAAAAGCATGTTTTCTATGGAGATTGGGAATAAAGATTCTCAATGAAGAACTAATGAAGTCAAAGTTGACACTTCTCTGTTTACACCTTCCAGATGGTAACTGACCTTCTAAAACTGTGAACCACCTCAGATCCTTCCTGAAAACATCAGTGTTCTGGATTTGCAGCAGAGCTCTACTGAGTCAGTCATCTGGGTACCTAGTTTACTAGATCAGTACTGCAGCAAGCCTGTCCTGGTCTCTGCAATGAGGAGATTCCAAATCCAAAAATAGAAGAAAAATATTGGGTTTGGTTCTTTTTTTATTATTCTATGGTTGTAACCCCAAACCATGTACAAACAGCTGGAAATGTATGCTCTGGAAATGTATGATCCCAGGAAATGTGCTCTGCACTACGGGTTCATGGTATCTCATTCCTGTCTCTTTACGGTTCCGAAATGTTGGAAACTGAGCAGAGCTGACTAGAGACATGGGTGCCTTAGCTATTTGGTGTTCTTCCTTAGGATATGTTTTCAGTCATAGATCAGGAGATTGCACATCCAGTTTAAAAATATACTTCTTACTTTTATCTTAACAGCAAATGCTTATAAGGTCTTGTGTTCTATTGCACAATAAACTGACTCTAGATGACAGTGTTACTGTATGTTTCAAAATAGCTAGAAGAAAGATTTTTGAATGACCTTACCATGAAGAAATGACAAATGGATGATGGTGGTAAATATGATAGTTACTACAATTTGATCAACATAGAATATATACATGTAGTGAAGCACAAGTATGTATCCCATAGATACTAATAACTATAGAGTATTAATTAATTAAAATATAATGGAATGAGTGTGAAAGGTCTTTATATCACTAATCAATGTGACTTTGCAGGCTAGCCCTGCATACATAGAATTAGAAAAGAGTGCTAGTTTATCCCATCAACTAGAACGGGAAAACCCTTAAAAATACAGGAAATAGGACTGAGGAACTGGCACAGCCGTTAAAGGCTCAGGCTCACAATCAAAGATCCAGGAAATAGGAAAGAACCATTACGGTGAAAGCCAATTCTAGCACATATATCCTGTAGATGACAAAGTAGAATAGTGGGAAGCGATTTTGTAATCATATGGATTCCAACATATCAATCAATCATCTTGAACCTGTGATCCTATCTAAAAAAATGCATAACGATCCTACATGTTTTCCCTAAATTATAGTGTTTTATGAAAAGGAATGATGAGAGAGAGAGAGAGAGAGAGAGAGAGAGAGAGAGAATAAGACAGGAAGACTCCTGTAATTGTCTGTTTACTGTTTACTATCACAGCGCTGCTGAGCTAGAGCAGAGAGAGGGACTTTTGGATAAAGTCTAGTGGATTCATTAAGCCAAGACAAAGCACCAGAGCAAAGAGAGGTACACATAGAGACAACATTGAAGAATTTCATAAAGCCCCCTTTGAGTACATAGTACAGTTATGGATTATATTATTTCATATAATTTCATATAATATGAAACACATGTATTGTGAGGGAAAGTATCACAATAACCATTCTTAAGGATTAGGGGGAATCAGTGCTGATGAGTCCTTCCTTCATTAAGTAAGGAATCCTTCCTGCTTCCACGAGCAAGAGCGGAAACCCCAGTGTTGACTCAGAGCATGCAGGGCTTTCCTTCAGTAGTGAGGCATAATCAGAACAATGTAATGCCTTATCATTTACATGTAGATTAAAATCAGTTCTAAAAATTATTAAAAGAATACAAAGCACGTAGTGTTCAAGAAGATAAAATTCATAAAGTATGCATCTATCAGAAATCGTAAAACATATGTCAAATGAGGTTGCATGGCCTTTAATCCCAGTCCTTGGGAGTCAGAGGCAGATGGGTCTCTGTGAGATCGAGGCCATCCTGGTTCATATCAGGACTTCCAGACAGGCTGTGACTAGCGAGACCCTGTCAGAAAACAATCAACAACAACAAAAAAATTGTGAAACAGGCAAAACCAAACTACTGAAAGGTAGAGAATAACTTACAGGACAGAAAAATAAGTTCATGAAAACTAATACAAAACTCTTGCTGATGCTGAAAGAAACACCGGGCACATTAAAACAACCATCACAGTTCTATTCTACACATTAAAAATTAAATAAAGGCACAGAATACAATTTTAAAAGACCCTGGTTGAAACTGTGAGATAGAAAGTAACACTAAAGCGATTTGTTGTCTGATTAGATAGGGCAGTGTTAAATATAAATGGACACTAAGACAGCAATATAAGATGGGTAAAGTGGAATATGTAGTAAGAACCCAAATTTCAAAGACTATCAGTTATGTGTTGATATCTTCCAGCATCCAAATACTTATTAGAAATACCTGGGTATTCCAAGTGAAAAGCAAAAATTTTTGAGAAATAATAACTTCCCTCATTAAAATAAAAAACAAAAAACAAAAAAAACTGTAAGAGATGGAGAGATGGCTCAGCAGTTTAGAATGTGAGTGTGAATTGCTGTTCTTGAGGAATCTAGTTTGATTCCCAGCACCCAAGTCTCGTGGTCCACAACTGCCTGTAACTCCAGGTCCAGGGGATCCAGCACCCGCTTCTGGTCTCCACAGGCACTGCACTAATGCTCACAAGTCCTCTCACAGACAAGCACAAAAACACATAGTCAAAAAATAATTTTTAAAAAATCCCTATAAATTAGGGGCTGGAGGGATGGCTCAGCAGTTAAGAGCACTGGCTGCTCTTGCAGAGGACTTAGGTTCAATTCCCAGCATCCACATGGCAGACAAAAAACCTTCTGTAACTCCAATTCCAGGGGATCCAATGCCCTCTCCTAATATGGGCATGGCATGACACAGGTGCATTTATGCACATGCATACACATATACATAAAATAAAAGTAATCAATAAATTATTTTATGCATACACATATACATAAAATAAAAATAATCAATAAAATTTTTTTTTAAACTGTAAATTAGGAAAACCATGAAACTCAATGGTCCCCATAGCACAAGAAACGTGAGTAATTCTAATACACATCAAATACTGCCAAATACTGAAGACAAAGAGAAAACCTTAAAAGCTCCCAGAGATAGGAGCACTTAGGGACATAGGTAACAAAGGAGACTGAGGGTTGTTTTTTCTTATCAGGAAAAAAGAGAGAGGAAGTAAAACAACATTTTTAAATATATTCAATAATAAGAAACTTGTCTCTAATTTTATATCTAGAAATGATATTTTGTGACATTTTAATTCAAAACTAAAACTTTTCATATGCCTTAAAGATAAACATACAACTCAATGGAAGAGGGTACTGTAACAAACACTAACACTTAAGGAACTCCTTCAATCAGAAAGAGAAAGACACAGCTACCTGGAACCTCACAAAGGAATTACATGCATGGGATGTGGTTGGTAACTTCATATTTAGGTGAGAAAAATATTGTTATTATTACGATGTAAGCATCTTGAAAAGACACAGAGGGAGAGAGAGGCAGGGCAGAAGAGGAAAGTGTCAGGGACAGTACTATGCTTTTGTCTTTGAAGAAAGAGGAGGTATCAGGAACCAAGGACTGGAAGCAGTCTCTCCAAGTTGTAAAACTGGAAAACTGATTTCCCCAATGTCCTCAAAAAGAAATGCAGCCTTGACACATTAATTACAGGGATTGTAACTTACACATATACAAAATGCTGTATGTGTGTCTGATTATTTTGTAATTATTTTGTGTAAAATAACTGAGTGAATTCTATTTCAGAAATTATTGAAATTATCCTAGATTATTTTATGCATAAAGTAAACAAAAATAAGACATATAATCATTTTAATAGAAAAAAAGAGTGATTCTATGAAGTATCTCACTTATTCCTGATTAAAAGAGAATTATTTCTTAGCCATCAAGGAATAGACAATAACTTCAACATGATTGAGATCAGTCACAGAAAACACACAGAGAATATTACACTTAATGATGAAAGAAAATACCTCCTTTCTAACTATGAGCAAGAATATGACAATTCTGTTTTATTTTATTTTATCAATTAATTATCAGTTCTACTCAATGAATTAAGTCAAGTTAAATAAATAAAAGCACCCAGTTTGGAATGAAAGATATAAAATATTGCTTGTTAATAGGCAGTATAGTAAATAGTATGGAATCTCCTAACCTCACCAAAAATTTGCTTTTCAGCTCAGAAGTTATATCTCATCCTACTTGTGTTGGGACCTCTTCTGACATTCTATTCACACATCAACACAGACTTGACACTAGACTGAGCACCAGGCACCATTCAGTTTTTCCACAATCTGACAAGTTGGGGTGACATATAACAATGATCCAAACACCCGCTTCAGAGAGGTGAGGCCAGATCCATACCAAGAAACACCACTAGCTACCTGACTGTGGATGCCTGGGTACCATCACAAAAGCGCAAGTAACCAAGAGAACAGGTTTCATCTGGAAATCAGTACCCCCATTGTAATGTTACCTGAGAAAAGCCATGCAGATGATGCATAAGACAGTAATTTCAAAATAGCAGTTAGAAGTATGTTCAGGAAGCTCACAGAAGATTTGTATAGATTCTAGAACAAAGAGAAAAAAAAACCACAGACTATTGAATGAAAATAAGGAAATAACTCAAGAAAATAGAATTTAGATAGGGAGTTTCTGAAGAAAAGCCAATGTGCAATAAAACTCAAAATGATATAAACGCTTGTCAGTGAAGCAAAAATTCAGTGGAAAACCTCACCAATAAAATGGATCAAATGGAAAGGAGACTATCAAAGATTGAAGATGTGGGGGAAATTCGATCACTCAGTGAAAGAAAATGTTGAATCTCAAAATACCCATGAAAGGAATGTGTGGAAACTCTGGGACACTATAAAAACCCAAACCTACAAATTGTAGGTGTAGAAAAAACCTAAGTCAAAGGCACAGAAAATATCATCAACAAAATCATAGAAGAAAATTTCCAAGATCTAAGAAAAATGATGGCTACAAAAGTATAAGAGGCATGTGGAGCAATAAGTAGATGGGAACTGAATAGAAACTGTACATGCCATATAACATCAAAGCACTAAATGTACAGAACAAAGAAAGGACACTGGAAATCAGGAGAGAAAAGATCAACTCACACTTAAGAGCACACCGATTATAACAACCTGTGATGTTTCATTTGAGGGTTGGAAGCCAGAAGGGATCAATGTTCTACAAATTCTGAAAGACCATAGATGCTAGACAAGAGTACTATATTTATCAAAATGATCAGTCATAATCAAAAGAGAAAGAAAAACTTTTCATGACAAAAGCAGATTTAAATTATTTATGCCACTGTGACAACATTGCTTAAGATACTTGAAGGATTGCTTCAGTCTGAAAGGATGGTTAATTATATCCAAGAAAGCACAGGAAATAAGTAAATAATTCCAGAATATTTCACCAAAAGAGATCAAAGAAAACACAACAGCAAAATAAGAAGAATTAGTACATATTTCTCAACACTGACTCCCAATACTCAGAATCTCAGACCTTCAAGGTACAACTATTCTAATATCTGACAAAATGCACTTCAAATCAAAACTAGTCAGAAGAGATAAGGAAGGACATTTTAAACGCAATAAAAGAAATATCACCAAAAAGGTATTACAATGATAGTCATTTAATTACAAAATACAAGAGCAACCAGTTTCATAAACAAATACAGTAAGACCCAAAACACAGATCAGCCCCTAGATGTACAGGGATAGTGGGTGACTACTGTACTCAACTTTCACCAATCAACAGGTCAAAATCAGAAGACCCTAGAACTGAATAAAAACAAAACACAACATAGAAAAATTCATCTGACACAATGGAGGCGCTCGTAAAAGGTACGTGTATAGCACTAAGTGCTTACGTGGAAAAATTGGAGCGATCTTATATCAGTAACTTAATCATGTACCCAAAGGCACGGGAAGAACAAGAACAAGCAATACCTAAAACTAGTAGACTGGGAGAGACCATCAAAATCAGGGCTGAAATTAGTGAACTAGAAATGAAAACAAAAATACAAAGAGTCAAAGAAATGAAAAGTTGTCCTTTGCAAAGACAAGCAAGGTTGGCAAACCTTTAACCATACTAACAAATAAAGAGAGGACACAAATTAGTAAAACCAGAGATGAAAAGGGAAACCTTAGAATAGACATTAAAGAAACTCAGAGTACTTAGGAAATACGTTAACAATCTCTGTTCCAACAAAGTGGAAAATCTCAAAGAAATTGATGAATTTCTAGTTACATACACTCTGCCAAAGTTAAATAAAAGTGAAGCAAATAGTTTTAAAAAAGCCATAGCGCCAAATGACATAGAAGCAATCATTTAAAATTTCCCACCTAAAAAATAGCTCAGGGGCAGATGGATACAGAGAATTCTATTAGACCCTCAGAGAAGAACTAACACCAGTACTCCTCAAATTATTCCATAAAACAAATCAGGAAAGATCACTTCCAAATTCCTTTTATGAAACCAGATTAACGTGATATCAATACCAGACAAAGATCCAACAAAAATAAATACAATTGTATACCAATCACTCTGATGAGCATAAGTGAAAAAGTCTCAATAAAATATTTTCAAACAGAAATTAAGATCACATCAAAAATATCATCCACCTTGATTAAGTTGGCCGGATGCAAAATTAACACACAAAAATCAGTAGCTTTCTTGTATACATACAAACGACAACCTAACAACTAAGAAATCATGGAAACAATCTTGTTCAGTCATGATAGTTTCAAAAAATATGGTGGAATAAACCTAACCAAGTAAGTGATAGACATGTATAATAAAAACTTTGAGGCACTGAAGAAAGAAATTGAAGAAGATACCACAAGATTTTGAAAAGACTTCCCATGCTCATGGACCTGTAGGATCAATGCTGTGGAAATAGCCACAGCTATTCCAATGCTGTGGAAATAGACTGCTTTTTAATCAAAAGCAGTCTGCACATTCAGTGCAATCCCCACAAGTATTCCAACACAATTCTTCATGGGAATTGAAAATATAATCTTAAATTTCGTATGGAAGCATAATAAAACAGGGTAGAGAAAATAATCCTGAACAATTAAAGAATTGCTGAAGGCGTTGCCATTCCTGAACTCAAACTGTACAACAGAGCTATAGTAATAAAAACAGCATGGTACTGACATAAAAAGAGACATATTAATCAATGAAGTAGAATTGAGGATCTGTATAAAAGTCCACTGACAGTCAATATATTTGTGACAAAGAGGCCAAAATATGCACAGGAGAATAAATGACATCTTCAAGGGTCCTGATCAAATCAGAATGCCACATACAGAATAATGAAGATCTAGTCATATCTCCCACCCTGCACAAAACTCAGTTCCAAATGGACCAAAGTCCTTGACATAAGACATGGTACCCTGAATCTGTACAGAAGAAAAATAGGGTAGATGTCCCAATTTATACCTGTAAAAATTATTTAAAATCCTCTTCATAGCATAGGATATAATCATTTGAGTAAAGAGACAGCCTATACAACTGGAAGAAGACTTTACCAGTTGTACATCCGATAGAGCATTAGTATCTCAATGTACAAAGACCTTAAAACTAAACATCAAGCAAACAGCAGCTAAGAGCACTGACAGGATTTTCAGAGGACCCAGATTCTGGTCCCAGCATGCACATGTCAACCACCAACACTCCAACAACATTCCAGTTCCGGTGAAGCTGACACCTTCTTCTGGCTTCTGGGGGGCATTGCAAGGCGTGAATGCACTTACATACATACAGGCAAAACAATCATATACTTAAACTGAATCAGAAAAATTTTTTAAAGAGTTAAATAGAGTTACCACATAACAGGAGGACAAACTTGTTATCAAACACCATAAGCTAGCAATAAAAAGACCAGTAATAGGCATATGTGACCTCTTTTGGAGCTGCTTGCCAATGGGGTACCACAGACCTTCAAACATTACTGGCTATTGCCACTGGTTTTAGTTACCATCCAGACCCTGAGGTAAAACCCTTTTCCTAAAGACACTGCATATGTGAGCCATAGAACCTGGGAAATCAAGGAATTCATCAACAATTCCTCATTAATGGCTATCTTTCATAGTGCTAAAAGGTACTATGTGAGTTACAAGAAGCGAAGAGAAATCATCAGTCTTACCTGCTTTGAACGCTGAGAGCTAAAATAATAATTAGTCTTTTAAGATTTGCCCATTGGTACACGAATGTTATGGGAGTAACAAAGCACCTCCTGATTGGATATAGGGCCCACTTCACAAGATGGAACCCATACCCACCTGGCCCTCTTATACATGAAGAACCTGTGACTATGTAAGTCACATGCCCTATGGTAGAAGCTACTACTCTTGTTCTTGTAAATGGGCATAGTATTAACCTAACTCCTAATGACTTACTGTCATATGTACAGGTTAGTACACCTCTCAGCTACCATCAGAGAGCTTTTTTTTTTTTTTTTTTGGAGAAGATGGTTATTAACATAGAGACCCACAACTTGTCAGCCTGTAGAGAAAAAGAGACTGAAGAGTGCTTGACCCTAGAAGGATATCTATATCAATCTCCCCACCGCCGGAAGCATCAGTTATACTGATAGAGGAGGAAAGGAAAGAATTAAGATACCAAGTGGTGAAGGAGCGTAAGGAAGCAGTGTTTGCTGGGCGGTTCCACATATGAACTCACAGCTCTTGTGACCAGTATTCATAAAACCTGGGCCAGCTCAAGTCAGACAAAGTCCCAGTATATACGGAGGAGATGGACCTGAAGTCCCACCTCTTGCTGAAAAGCTATTTGCAGATGATAGCTGCTAAAGGAGGAAAAGTCAGTTTTAATAGGCATTCTTTATGTGTGTAGACTGTATTTTTTAATTGTTTTCAATATTTTTTGCATATTTTTAACCTTTATACAAATTTTTTGATCATATCTGTGCTGGATAGCTTTAGTGTCAGCTTGACACACCTGGGTTGAGGGAGCCTCAATTGGGGAATTGCCTTCATTGGACTAGCCCGTGATCATGTCCATGGGGCACCTTCTTGATTGTTGAGTGATGTCGGAGAGCCCAGCCCACTGTGTGTGGTGCCACCCCTGGGCAGGTGGGCCTGTGTTGCATAAGAAAGCAGGCTGAGGAGGGGCCAGGGAGCAAGTCAGTAAGCAGCATTCCTCCATGGCCTGTGCTCCAGCTCCTGCCTCCAGGTTCCTGTCCTGAGTTCCTACCTTGGGCTCCCTGATGAACTGTGACCTGAGAGATGTAAGATAAAATAAACCCTTTCCTCCCCAACTTGGTATTTATCAGAGTATTTTGTCAAAGCAATAAAGAAACAAACTAGGACAATATCCATCTACTGTTACATCCATCCGACACTCCTTGGAGCTCTTTACCCTAACACAGTCTCATCTTTCCATCCTCCTTTTTTGCTGTTGTTATTAATAGCCCCCTGAATACTATTAGTGTATCTACATGCAAGGAGGTGTGGGACCATATACCAAGGCATAGGCAATGTACCAGTGGCCACATACCTACAGGAGACTGACCTTCAGCAACTGTCAATGCTAATGGCTCCTCCTCCAAGGTGGGGGCTCCAGGGGCCCCCGTTCATGCTGGATTTTGCCTGCCTTGATATCTTAGGCAGGTCTTGTGCAGGTAAATGCAGATGCTGTGAATTGATACGTACAACCCATATCATGTCCAGAAGTCTGCATTTTACAGTCTTCTTCCTCTACATTTTCTAAAGCCATGAATCAAATGATGGCATTTAAGTTTATTCTATATATTGAATATTGCAAATAGTGTCTCAATAAGCACAGGAGTACAAATGGTTTTTCTATAGACTATTTCTTTTGGATATAAACAGATTACATTAGGTGAAAGAATTCATGCATGGAAAGACAACTAGCCCATAATATCACTCGTTTGTGGAATCTAGAAAATTTGTTACAAGTATAATGGATGTTAGAGAAGATAGAGGTATGGGAAAAGTTTGAGTAATGGGTACAAAGTTACAATGAATGAAACTGAGTGTTTTATTGCATACTAAGGCGAAGAGGTAAACGGTAAAATACTAAATTTCAAAATAACTAGGAGAAATGATACTGGAAAATTTTCATCACAAAACTGTTAAGTGGTTGAGATGATGATACAATTATTCTAGTTTTATTGATATGTATATGTATTTAAATATCATGTTGTAAAAATAAGTATAATTATTGGCTGTTAATTAAAACTAAAATTTAAGAAATAGCAGAACTTTTATAAATATGCAATATATATTTATATTTACATTATACTTATAAGGCTTCATACTTTTAAAGCTACAGTAATAACAACTATGATGTTTTGGTGTTTGGTGTATTGATGAAGAAAAAGAATAATGGAACAGAATAGAGAATTTGGACTGAGAATAAGGCTTACATGGGCAACTGATTGCAGAAGAAGGAACGAGGCAATTCAGGGTAGACAGGCCAGTATTTCCAAGTGTTGCTACATAATTACATGTAAATCACTGAATATTTAACCATAATTTATATAATGTGCAATGATATTGATAAAATGTATAATATAATCTAGAGTATGCAAATTGGAGAAATGCCAGTGGAAAGATAACATTTTAAAACAGTTCAGAATTGAAGCCGTGTCTCATTCCACTTAAAAGTATACAAAGAGTCATACCTGACACTTGTGATCCCACTATGCAAGAAGGAGAAGCAAGACAATCCCAAGTTTGAGGCCAGCCTGGCGTACATACTGAGTTCAAGGCTAGCCTAGGCTACATGGAAAGGCCATTACTCAATAACATAGTCGTAAGAGATTTGGAAGCTCAAAATGCTTTCTTGTCACTAGCTGTGGTCATGTACACCTTTAAGTTCAGCACTGGGGAGATAGAGGCAGGAAGATCTGTGAGTTGAAGACCAGCCTTGCCTACTACATAGTGAGTCCTAGGCCAACCAGTGCTAAATAGTGAGACTCTGTCTCAAACAAAGCAAAATTAAACCAAACAAACCAAATAAAACGCTTCCTTTTTAACATCTTTCCATTTGAAACAATTAGAAGGTATTGCATTTATTTTAAGAAGAAAACCCTATAATTCTGCTTCTAAGTACCTTCCTTTCCATCTATTCCAGAAACATGAATGGCAAAAAAGTTCAGTTCGAACACTTCTAATTCAGACTCCCACAACATAAAACTTCTCTGATAAACTTGAGCTGATGCAGACAAGGTAAAAGTCAATATATATAAATAAATATGTGCTATATAAAAATGTATGTTTGTATATTCTAATGGGATCCTTTGTTCCCTGGCCTATAAATCTTCCTGACTTAGTAGTGGCATATAACATAATTCCCCAAACCCTGCTGACATGTCATAGGAACTCAGTTGAGAAGAAATGCAGTCTACTGCATATATTTTCCTTTCAACTAGAGGATTTCTGAGCAAGCTTCAGAGGGGTTTGTTGTAGCACTTGTTCCCTTTGGTAGATCAGTTGTATAAGAAAATATTCCAAAGGAGACCTGCATTAAACACGGCAAAATATGCCAGCCACAAACTAATAGGGGCCTGTTGGAAAATGAGGAATTTCTTAAAGACAAAAATGTAAAAATCAAAAGTCAAATTTAGAAAAATATAAAAGGCATTGAATAATCTGATTGTTGAGTCCAAGATTTATTCAATGAAATGCATAGAAAATTAATCTTCATTCAATTTTATTTTTGTTGAAATCTGTGCTTTTCCTCATGTGTGCTCTCTAACACCTATATCTCGGTATTGGAAAATACAAGTATTTTTAAAGTATTGTTCAAGAGTGCTTGTGCATGTCAGTGACTAAGCTAGTATTTGTGTTTCACACTCACCGTTCTGTATTCTGCCTTGTAATCTTGGGGTTAGGGCTTTGTCAGCCATACTTCAGATTTCCAGCTGTTCTATTTTAGTCCTTGCCAATAATCACACTAGAAATTCAAAACCAAGAAGGAGGCAAGAGAAACATTTTCCATTCACTACTTTCTCTTCCTTTTCTGGTTCAAGTTTCTTCTAGTTTCATTCCATGGGCCCTATTTGCCTCCAGCAGGGGCACCAGGTTCCATAGCAGTAATTAATGACAGTTTTTGATACTTTAAAATAATATTGTGGAAGCAGTGTCAACATCATGCCTCAAGCAAATCAGGGCCAGCCAGTCAGCTCCGTGTATTAGGGCCAGAAATACATTACTAGGGTTCTGTCTTCTAACATTCTACCCTTTGCCCCTTTCTCTGGTGGGACAGGCTATACATTCCTTCAGTAGCTAATTGTGTGGTGCTTGAGTGCCCCTTTTGAAGCTTCAGCCTCTCAGTACCTATGAACCAATTAATTTTAGTAAATGATAGCTGCTAAGATAACTGGTGTGACTCCTTCCTCCTGACAACCACCTAGTTAGGGCATACCTAGTTATCAACAGATTTAGAGTAATCTCACGACTTTTCCTGAGATTAAATTAATGCCTACTACTCCATTTTTTGAATCATTCCTTCAGTGAGTAATAGACATTCCTGTATTGTGTTGGACAGTGAGAGGAATTCAGAGAATTATTAGCCATAATTTTAGCTATAGGTATTCAAGTAATTTTAATTAACCTAGATACATATATAATAGTTGTGATATATTAACCTCTTTATGAATATTATAGAGTGAATTTTAAAGAAGCTCAGAGGAAGTAACTTATTATCTTTGAAAATAGGAAGATACCTGAAGATTTTTAGAGATAATATATTGTAGTAGGTGAAATTTTAAAAGTATATTTATAAGGGTAGTTAAGAATCTGACTGGAGAGATTTTAAAAGATGACATTGTAATGGTGTAAAGAAAGTGAACAAGGCAGACTACACGAAGAACTGAAAGCATGCATTCATCAATACTTAGTAGGAATACTAAACTTAGAGAATATGAAGAGAGAAATGAATTTTACACGGAAGAATGGAGTGGGATTGTGGAAGACTTCAAATTACCATGTGATGATTTGAGATTTTCTCTTCTAGGTCACGGAGAACCATTATTTCTGAAGAAGTCAGTCATAAGACAACTCTATATCGTGTTCAGCCTTGACTTGAAGAAGACCAAGGAATGGAAGTGTTCTTAGTAACATGACTCAATAGCTATTGCTTCCTGACACTAGGAGACTCAGACCTCAGGGTCTCTCAGATATGAGCAAGTCAAGGGCTTGAGGTCTCAGCACCTAGGATAAGTAAATATCATGTACTGTGATGGAAACACATGGGAGAGGAGTGGGCTCAGGTCTAGGCAATCAAGGCTTCATTTGAAGGCCCGAAAAAACTTTATTTGTTTATTTGGCTTTCGAGTGGAATTGCTGAACTTGTGTGTAAAGAATGATCGAAGAATCCAGGGGAGTGAGAAAAGACACTTTTGAACAATTCACGGCTACTGGGCTAAATGAAATTACTTGGGAAAAGAGCATCATTAGAGAAATAAAAAAGGTCTGAGGGTTGAATGATAGGACATTAAAATGGCTAGGGGTTGAGATAAGAAGAGGAACTCAAAGATATTCAGAATGACCTGCCACAGATACATATACGGTGCCTAGCTTCACTGAAACTTAGGGGGGGAAGCTGGACAACATGCCCCGAGGGTGTGAAATCATAGCCATAGCAATGAATTTAGAGACAGTTACTCAGATCAGTTTTGCTGGGAACAGTAGTGACAAGGCACAGTGGGGAGTGAATTGAACAGAAACACTGAAGATTAAATCTAAGACAGCATGTTGGTCTTATGAAGAGAAATGTCTAATAGAGAAAGATATTGTTGGTGAGTAAAAGAAGGAAAACAATTGCCCCCAAAGGGAACTTAATTAAGGAGAATAGATGGAGTGATGGAGGGGACATCAGGTTAGATAAGGAGCAAGGATAATTCATTAATGATAGCAGAAGGAAAACAAATCTGGGGCCAGCAGCATGTCTTAAAAGATTCTTTAAAATTGTATTTATTTAATTTTATTTGATGTGTATGTTTTGCCTGAATATATATATAAGTGCACCACGTGTGTGCAAAGCCTACAGAGGCCAAAGAGAGTAAAGGGCATCCAATCCCCTGGAACTGGAGTGATAGACAGTTGTTAGATGCCATGTGGGTTCTGGGAACCAAACCCAGATTTCTCTGTAAGAGCAACCAGTGTTCTTAAACACTGAGACATCTCTTCAGTCCCATGGTACTTTTCTTGGTAGTCGTGCATAGATAGTTTCTTCTATGTGCTTTTATTTTCTCAGTAAATGGCTGCTGTTTAGTTATTATGAGTTCTTAAAGTGAGGGAGGAGAAGGAATTTTGAATTTTAGGAAGACACGATGCATTCATTCCAGATACTGAGAAAATGAAATAAAATGAAAATTGAGTTACCTAGGAGCCCTGACATTACATTAACAGTGTGTATAATGAATTTTGCAACATAACCACCTGCTTTAAATATGAGCATGGAGTGGAGGAACTTAGCTACTACAAGACTTTTCCTGATGAGTAGAATGGATGAAACTAAAGAACTGAGTGATTCTTGATGGAACGTGGACTGTCAGGAGGCAGAGGATCAGTTCACCCATGGTAGATCCCACTGAGCAATGCATTATTGGATTATGGAATGCAAGAGATGAAGAGGAGAAATGTGAATTGGTCGTTAAGAAGGCAGCTTGACATTGAGAGTTGAATATCATACAGTTACCGATAATGATAAAAAATCTGTTTCATCATTGGAATGAGGTAGATGAGGCAGTCTGAGTGATGGGATGAGGAAACGATGAGATCAAGGGTCTGAGAGTCTACTTGTGTGTTGAGCGCATTGTCCTTGTGCGTATCTACTTTGATACTAAAAATAATATTGAAAGGTGGCGATACAGTTAATATCTTTGAGGGGTGATTTCAGTACCTTTTACATCTACCAATGCCACATTTCTCACATCTTTGTGCTTTGTTTTGGTGATATTTTTCTGTTGAAAGAGGTGCCTAAGCATGGTCCCAAGTCTGTCTCATCCCACACAGGAAGACTGTGATGTTCCTTGCATAAAAACCACATGTAATAGATGAACTCTGTTCAGAAATGAGATGTAATGCTGTTGTTCATAACTCTAATGATGATGGATAAAAAGTACTAAATGGGCATCTTTACATAGAGGCACTTATGAAATTATATACTTATCAGCTAACAAAATGTAACCAAAGCCTTGGAGGAAACCAACCATGCAGTTTTCTACTAAGAACAATGTCTCAGTATTTGCCAACTCAGTCTTAATGGGAACATTAGAAATCACAACTTACATACATACATACATACACACACACACACACACACACACACGCACACACACAAAGAGAGATTTGACTCTATATTTATTCCCCAACCAATGATTATGTCAGAAAAGGAAACAAAGTTATCCTAAAATTTTTTCTTAACATTTAAAAATTTTAAAGCATTAATTCAATATATGAAAATGATCTTTTGGCACCTTGGTATAATATATACTCTATGACTAAATTCCTTCTTAGAAGCATCGTTTTTCTGTTTTACCACATTCCCAATATACAACTATCAGTATACTCTTTGTAGTCGTAATTCTCATAAACTTACAAAGTTAAATTGACAAGGCAAAATTAGATGTCCCTTGAACTTTTGAAAGTAAGATTCACGTGGGAACATGAGCTATGTTAGAGTCCTATGTGAGGAGTGTTATGTGTTCATATCTGACTCTTGGGCCACTTAGTCCTTAGTTCTTCAAAAGCTGCATACGCAAATCTGCATCATTCTGCTTACGTGTTAACTAATTACTCAAGTCGTGGATCTCAGGCACCTCATGGCAGGAAGAAGATCCTCCCATTTTGAGTTCTAATCTTAATATTAGGCAAAGCAGTTATGTGTTTATTGCTAATATGGCTTGATGTCCTGTGTAGTAACATCATCTCTTACAGATTCACAGCATATGAAGATCCTTCAGTCAGTAAGCTTCTCATTCCCCAGTGACATTAAGCAGGTTGAGACTCACAGTCCCTGGATATGGAAGCCTCTGTGCCTATTACTGAAGAGTGAAAATATTTCCAAAAACAAACCTTGGTCTCAACCAATACTTCAGATTAAGGGAACTGGAGTCTCAGAGGAGATATCAAGGCAGGATAGAAAGTCAGGGAAAATTGTGAGAGCATGGAAAGAGAAAGAAACTCCACATCCAGGCGTCTATTTGAAGGCTCTTGTTAACTGGTGGTCAAGAGTGTTGGTACGACTAACACAATACTCTGTGCTGATTCCCTACATATGCACAATATTCACTTATAAAGAGATATTTCAAATAAAAATGCTGAAATATCAAAGCCATCTTTAAGGTCTAAGTCACATGACCTTCAAGTTTGATCTTACTCCTTTCAAACCAATAAACTTGTAACATTCTGAGAACCTCAAAAACAAGGTTATAAACTTTGGTAAAAGTTAGAACACATGTCTTAACTCTTTTCTAAAGTAGAATAGTAAGAATTCCTTTACCGCTTATGACCTATGATTTTATCTCACTAACCTGTAATCCTGTTTAATGTTTGTTTTGAAAAACAAAAAAAATGCCTTAAATCTTTGAACAATGTAATTTCATAAGCTACTAAACTCACACAATGTTTTTTCAAAAAATTTTTAGGCCGAGCGTGGTGGCACATGCCTTTAATCCCAGCACCCTGGAGGAAGAGACAGGCAGCTCTCTGTGAGTTTAAGGCCAGCCTGGTCTACATGGTGAGTTTCAGGACAGCTGGGGCTACAGGGAGACCCTGTCTCAAAAAGAAAAAAAAATTACTTATTATTCTTATTTTATGTGTATGAGTGTATTGTCAGCATGTACGTAAGTGTACCCGTGTAATGCAATGCCCATGAAGGTCAGAAGAGGGCCTCAGATCCCTGGATCCCCTGGAATTAGAGTTACGAATGGTTGTTAGCCACCATGTGGGTGCTGGGAAGCAAATCTAGGTCCTCTGCAAGAGCAGATGATGCTCTTAATTACTGAGCATCTCTCAAGCTCCATAAACCCACATATATCTTTAAAAAAATATCTTCAGTTAAGGTACTTAATGTGGAGTTCTGGAGGGTGAACAAGAACAGGGGCAATGTATTGTTTCAGTGACAAGGGTACCTCTGGCCAATAGTTTCAAAATGGTAGTCCATTCTTGGCCTTGGGGATTTATTTTCTTAGTCTCTAGTGTCTAATAGTGACAAAGTCCACCTGTTACATAGTAACTCTTTTAAAACTCTTTTTATAATGTCTATGTGTACTTTAAGAAGCTTGGTAGGTTTTCATGATTTCTTATAGAGGCCTTCGGTGTTATTCTCTCTTCATACTCCCACCTCTGCCCTGCCCCTCTGATTCCTACCCTTTTAATCCCTCCTACTTTATTACTCTACCTTCCTACTTTATATCGCTCCTCTCTATTACCCCTCCCAAGAAACACCCCCACCTCCATGGTCATTTAATAGCATCCAGAATTATCTAGATTTTCAAATTGGAATATGAATAGTATGTTTCAGCCATGAGAGAGAAAATGCACCATTTGTATTTTGGGGTCTAGGGTACCTCCCTCAGGATGATTGAAGATACTTCATACGTAAGCTGTAGACCAAACAAGGAGAAATAAATCTGGTGCTGACTGCAGAGCCTCAACTCTACTGGTTAGCTTTCATAGTGCTGAAAAATGCTATGCGTGCTATCTGAAGAGAAAATTCATTTTCATCTTTACCCAGCTATGAACCACTTGAGCTGCAGTAACAGTTGGCTTGGCAAAATAAACTCAGTGCAATAGTGGTAAGAATAATATGTAAAAACCAGGGCTTTCTAATTAAAATTAAGGTTCTCTTTATAAGACAGAGCCCATATCTGACACTGATGCCAGGACTAGAAATCTGAGGCTGGACAGCTCACAGGACATAGGGAAGAGCCTAATACCAGTTTTCTGCTAAATAGATATAACTTTAAACTGACTCCTAGTGAGTTATTTTTATACCATAGATTACTGCATTTCTCAACTCTCACCAGAGAAGCTTCTTTATTCTGTAGCTGGTGATTAACATAGGAACTCTCAGCTGGATAATGTACAGAGAACAAGAGGCTGCAGAGTGCTTATCACTGAATAGGACACCTCTATCAAACTTCTGCCTCCCAAGGCTCAGGAATCATTGTGGAAGAGGGGGCAGAAAGGTGATAGGAGCCAGAGAGGGTGGATGACCATAAAAAGATAGACTTTTCCTGATGCCTACTCCGTTACTAATATGAACTCACAGCAATGCTGGTAAGCATGCCCACATCCCACCTAAGCTCAAGCCAGACAGTATCTGGCAGAGACATGGGAAGATGAGGAAGAAATCCCAACCCACCCGAGGAGCTATTGACAATGGACAGCCACTGGAAAGTGAACAGCCAGTCTCTTTCAAAGCTATGACTCTTATTAGAGTCACCAGACTCCAGTGGATTGACCACACTGAAGGACTTTTGGGGTCACAGATTAGATTCTATAAGCCTTAGTATAGATAATAGAGTACATGAAATTGGGCAGGGGTATTAAAGGAGGTGCAGATAGGGGAGGGGAATCGAAATACTATCAAAATATATTGTATGAAATTTGCAAAAATTCAATATAAAGGAAAAATATCTGAGAAACCTTCATGCAGAAAAGAAGGGAATTCAAGTCAATAGTGATTTCCTCCCATCCATAGCCCAGCAAAAGAATAACTCAGATTTTGGTCACTTGCCAGGGGCATATTGTTCGAGAAGACAGTCTACATGTTGTCTGGGTAGTCAGAAACATCGGTGGAGATTCTGTGCTACCGTGGTGATCTTCGGGCTAGGCAAAGCACATGTGATGTAGGAATCATAGCAGAACACAAATGCGGGCCCAGCATCTCCAGTGTGGACTGTGAACCAAAGAGAGGAAATTCTTTGGGTGCACTTTGTTAAATGATACACGTTAATTTTTCTCAAAGAAACTCCTATGGTAAGTAAGCAGTTGAGATAGGTGAAGCTTTGTCCATATAAAAGGAATTTAAGATCTCAGGTGATATTGTTTCTTTTGAAGATAACAGGAAGAAATGAGCTTCAAGTGAAAAGAAAGGTGTTGCCAAGTCCAAGGGGGGGAAATGCTCGAAGCAAAGCGCCAGGAAGAGTTATTGATATAGAAAATCTCAAAACCATACCTACATACCTTTAAATTTGAAAATGGGCCCTCATTTCTCATTCCTGCTATCAAGGCCCATCAAGGCAAAATGGTAATTTAGCCCTTTCAAAGCAGAAATTCTAGAATTAAGTCTTTGTATTGTTTTCGAACACTTCCAGGGCTTCCAAAACTAAGGGTTTAATTAACAATTCTTAAATTTCCGTGATCCTAAAAAATTATCTATGGCATTTGTTGGAAACCCAGGTACCTAGGTCCCTACTGCAAGGGTTGCTTTAAAAGTACCTGCAGGGGTAGCCTGCGGTGAGCGTCTCAGGTGATCCAATGCTAACCAAACTTCAGAAACACAGAGCAAAGGAAATTGTGCTCCCAGACATTTATGAGTAAACATATGCGTTCTGAAAGTTTAATACAATTAGTCTATATTCTGTATCAGAAAAGTAAGTAGCTAAGTAAATTTATTTTTATTGATTAAAAACATTTTATTTATTATGTGTCTGATAAAAATATTTTATTTTTTAGATGTGTCTGAGTATAATGTCTGCATGTATATAAGTGTGTCCATGTCGTGCATTGCCCACAGAGGTCAAAAGAGGATGCCAGATCCTCTGGCACTGGAGTTACATACAGACTGTTGTTACCCACCATGTGGGTGCTGGGAATCGAACCTGAGCCCTCTGCAAGAGCAGGCAGTGCTTTTAACCACTAAACCATCTCTCCACCCCCTAACTTATAACAGGATAATAGAAATAAAATTCTGACAATGCTCTTGTTAGCATGTGATGATGGTAGACATAGTATAAAACATACAATGAGACATATGTTTCAATTCAAATTCCACACATCATTCTGAAATCTGACAAGGCATTGGCCAATCATTGTTGTTTATCAGGCTTCACAGCTGGGTAGGACCATTGATTTTCTCTGATACCATGAGAGGTAGTCTTCAGGGAGGAGGTTTCGAGGTCACTTCCATCTCAATTGCTTCAAGTACTGTGTCCAAAATATACCCTATCTTCAGCAATAGGATCTTAACTTCAAGTTCAACTAGAAACTATTACACTAGAGAAGTAATACAGAATGAGAAAACAAGTGAACACATGTTGTCACTCATTTTGGGATCTTAGCTCCAAATCCCGAGACGTGTGTCTATAACCTAATGCATAGCCTCAGGCACCAGGAAAACGGAAAGGAACCATGTAGATAAAGGGGGAAGAAGGAGTTGGAGGGACAGGGATAGGGTGAGACAGGTGTTTCATGGAAGAAGTGGGGAAAAGGGGGTATTTAACAGGGGAGGGAGCAGCAAAGTTTATACAGTTTGAGAGAGAAAGAGCAAACTTATAAATAATGCTTAGATGGTATGACAAACCAGAGGGAAATGTAGAAGTTCAAATCCTCCAGTAAAATACACATACAAGAAATATATATGGGAATGGATATGTTTTTCAAAATAGAAAAAATGAGCCTAAGCCTAAGTAGGCTTGTTATGATATGTAAAGGATGAGGTAAAAAATATTAACATAGCCTTAAATTTTCTAAAGCCATAGTTTAGTCAACTACTTTAAGGAACAAAATATCTATCTAGTCAAGGTTTATCTGAGAATATTTGGTTTTTACCCAAGCCTTATCTACATAGCACATGATAATTAAAGGTACCAGACTAGTGGAACTAACCTTATTGGATGTTTAACAGACATAGTTTGAGGCCTATACTATTCTGGTCAGAGGGACTTAATGGACAGTTTTTGCCCCTTGACTTCCAAGGTCGATTAAGTTCCAGGGGACTATGGAACATCTCTCAAAATGTCCCGTAACTGTGGTCAGTCACCTATCCTTTTGTTCAGGGAGGCCATGGAAACCTCACAAATGGGTTTGAACCAGTGTCCAGTGTACAAAGAGTAGGGTCACCTCAGAGGAAACATCTCATCCATGCTTCCAAGTGAAGCCAGACATGGTCGAGCAGGACCTTTGACTTATCTTCACATCAATGGAACTGGTTTAAAAAAGGAGCCAGGGGGCTCCTCCCAAGCCCCAGAGGAACAGATTCTCAAATGACTTTTAAGTGTAAAAAATAAATTGATTTATTTGGGCCAACTGTATGGTCTTAAACACCCTAAAGGAAAGTATAACCAAAGAATAAAGTCACCATATTTCTTTTTTTAAAAAAAATAATTTATTGAGAATTTCATACATGCATATGGTGTTTTGATCAAATCCATGCCCACTCCTTCCCCTCCAAATCCTCCCATACTTCCCCATCACTTTTTTTCTGATAACTTCAGGTACCCTTTCTTCTTCTTTAATTTTTTTATTGGGCTTTTGGCTACACTAACATTCCCCCCTCTGAAGAGGTAACCCTAAAATCTTTTAGGGATTAGATAAAAGCTCCCAAATATTTTTAAACAATTTTGGCCTTTGGAATGGAGTAGGTTGCTAAGAGGCCCAAGGATGCTGTGAGTTTTAGTCAAGAAACTGGCTACTTTCCTTTGTTTTTTTTGTTTTTTTTTAACCCTAACTGCCTAGCGAATTCCTACCTCTTATTCTTATCACACCATCCTCTGAAGACGTTACACAAATTGCCAATAACGAATCAGGACACAGACCTCTCTGGCTTGTTCCATGCTGAACAGGGACTAAAGATGAGACAATTGGAGTACCCTTCAGTACCCTTCAGTGGGTCTATCTAAAAGACTCCCAAATTGCATAACTTTTATCTCAAGGAGGAAAAGAAAGTCTTTGAATCATGAGTAGGAGATGTGAAGGAGAAATAAAGGCAAGAGTAATTAGCATTACAAGTTCTAGATGGGGAACTAGAGAAAAGTCAGAACAGGGCAATTTTCAAATATTTATATGAGAGATGAGAGTCCTTTCTTGACAAGGGCTTCCAAAAGCATCCCTTTACTCGGTTCCTCCTCATTTTTATTTTGTCTGCCTTGGCTGGACTTGAGAGTGATGGATTCAGGATTTGCTTTCAGGTATTTTGATAGCTGTTGGAGTGGTTAGAATCAGTGTAAGTTTCTTCTCAAAGGCTTCATTCTTAACTCCAGTTCTAGGGCAATCTGAAGCTCTCTTCTGACCTCTGCAGCATTCCACGGCTCAGGTGCTCTCATATACATGCAGGCAATACACTCACACACATAAAATAAAAATAATAGCTCTGCTTCCCCAGACCTGCACCACTGCAGGCCTCTCCCTGACCTGCAGGCCTTATCTTTTCCTCAGGGGTCATGTGGGCTTAGGATCAGCTCCTGGCTCCTTTCTTTTATCAGTTCCATCTATGTGAAGATTATTCAAAGGTCCTGCTCAACCATGTCTGGCTTCACTTGGAAGCATGAAAGAGATGTTTCCTCTGAGTTGACCCTCCTCTTTGTAGACTGGTCACTGGTTCAAGTCCATCTCGTGGGGTCTCCATGGTCTCCCTGAACAAGAGGACAGGTGACTAGCACAGTTTCAGGATATTTTGAGAGATATTCCATAGTCCCCTGAAACTTAGTCAACCTTGGAGGGCAAAGGGCAAAAAAAGTCCTTTAAGTCCCTCTGACCACCTTAGTATAGGCCTCAAGCTGTGGCTATTAAACATTCAATAAAGTTAGTTCCATCAGTCTTGTACTTTTAATTATTATGTGCTAAGTAGATAAGGCTTGGGTATAAAAACTAAATATTCTCAGATAAACTTTGACTAGATATATATTTTGTTCCTTAAACTAATTGACTAAGCTAAGACCATAGACATTTTAAGATTATGTGTATATTATTTTTTGTCTCATTCTTTATATATCATAACAAACCTGAGCAGACCTTCGCCACTTGCTTAGGCTTTCTCATTTTCTTATGTCTGTTTTAGAAAATATCTCCATTCCCATATCATTTTAACATCTTTTACATTCTCTTTTTCTTTTTTAAAAAATAATTAGAAGACAATAGCATTAACAAATAAATTTTCCATCTGTGTGATACTTCTTTTCTTGGGGATGCTAAACAATGCTTAATCCCTTTCAAGGTTCCAGTGTCGAGCTAATGTTTGATTAAAGTTTAACTGGGGAAACAATAAGTTTATTGAGCTTACTTACCGAGATAACTGAGGGGTTGCTGAGGTGTATGTATGACCTGAGGGTATGCACACTGGAAAGCCTTTACCCAGTATGGGTCATGCCTTCTCTTCCTAGCCTTCCCCAGATTGTATCCTTTACCTCTCTCCAAATGCAGGAGGCCATTTGTGATTAGAAATTTTATTCAGTTGACTGAGAAGAGTGGCTGGATAATACGGTGAGGTCCAATGACCCTGCTTGTTCCTCCTTTAATGAATGAGCACAACCATCAACAAGCCCACTTGTGACAATATTTACGGATCAGGCTCAGCCGAAGTCATGATGATGGTAGTTATTTCATGGAGAAGGGACCTCTGTATAGCATAATCTTATTAAAAGGACCTGGAATTCAAAAGGATTTGGTGCTAGGATCCACATATGAGGGAGAACATATGTCATTTGTTTTTCTGAGTCTGTGTTACTTTACTTAGTATAACAGTTTCTAGATCCATCCATTTACCTGCAAATTTAATTATTTAATCTCTCTTTACTGCTGAATAGAACTCCATTGTATAAATATACCACATTTTTGTTAACCACTTATCAGTTGAAGGGCACTTAGGTTGCTTCCATGTCTTAGCTAATGTGAAAAGAGCAGCAACAAACATTATTATAGAAGTGTCTCTGCAATAGGATGAGTTGTTTGGATATATGCCAAAGAGTTGTATAACTGGGTCATATGGTAGGTTCATATTCAGTTTTCTAAGAGTTCTCCACACTGTTTTCCATAGACGCTGCACGAGTTTCCAAACCCACCAGCAGTGAATGAGCTTTCCCCTTTCTCCACATCCTTGCCAGCATTTGATAGCATTTGTTCTCTTGATTCTAGCCAGTCTGATTGGGGTAGGTTATACCTTAGGGTGGGTTTAAATTGCATTTCCCTAATTAGTAATGATGTTGAACACTTTTTGAGATGTTTCTTAGCCGTCTTTATTTCTTCCTTTGAGAACTCTCTGTTTAGATCTTTAGCCCACCTTTTAATTGGGTCATTTTATTTCTTGATTCTTTGTTCTTGAGTTTTTTATATATTCTGGATGTTAAAT
>NW_008335439.1:885788-891596 GCF_000622305.1 Nannospalax galili
TTACAGGTGAAGATTAAGTTTTGCCAGCACCATTTGTTGAAGACGCCAAAGGTTCTTGGCGCCTTTGTCAAATATCAAGTGGCTGAAATTGCATGTACTCGGGTTTGCATTTTCAATGATGTTCCATTGATCTCTGTGTCTATTTTTGTGCCAGTACCATGCTGTTTTTAAGGCTATAGCTCTGTAGTATACTTTGAGATCTGCTGTAGTAATATCCCCAGCATTGCTCTTTGTGCTCAGGGTTGCTTTGGCTATCCAGGCTCTTTTGTGTTTCCATATGAATTTAAGGGTTTTTTTTTGTTTTTTGTTTTTTTTTTCAAATTCTGTGAAGAGTGTCATGGGGATTTTGATTGCATTGAATCTATATATTGTTTTTGGTAGGATGGTCATTTTCAAAATATTCATTCTTACAGTCCATGAGCATGGGCGGTCCTTCCATCTCCTGGTGTCTTCCTCAATCTCTTTCTTTAATGATTTAAAATTTTCATTGTAGAGATCTCTGGTGTCTGTGGTCATATTTTTTCCAAGACACTTTTTTTTTTAGCTATTGTGAATGGGAGCATTTCCTGGTGCTCCTTTTCCAATTGCTTGTCATTGGTGTATAGAAAGGCTACTGACTTTCATAGATTGATTTTATAACCTGTCACTATACTGAAAGTTCTAGGAATTTTCTGGTGGAATTTTTGGGATCTCTTAGGTATAGTATCATATCATCCACAAAAAGTAATAGTTTGACCTCTTCTTTTCCAATTAGTAGACCTTTAATTTCCTTCTCCTGTCTTATTGCTATAGCAAGAGTTTCAAGCACTATGTTGAAAAGGAGTCAAGATAATGGACTTCCTTCTTTGGTTTCTGATTTTAATGGGAATGTTTCTGATTTTTCTCCATTTAGAATGATGTTGGCTGTGGGTTTGTTGTATATAGCTTTAATTATGTTGAAGTATGTTCCCTTTAGTCCACTTCCCTTTAGGACTTTGAACATAAATGCATGCTGATTTTTGTCAAAAGCCTTTTCTGCATCTATTGAGATGACAATGCAGTTTTTGTCTTTGAGTTCATTTATATGATTAATGATGTTTTTGGACTTCCATATATTGAACCATCCCTGCAACTCTGGGATACAGCCAACTTGATCATGGTGAATGATCTTTTTGATTTGTGTCTATATGCAGTTTGCAAATATTTTGTTGAGTTTTTTTGCATCTATGTTCATTAATGTTATAGGTCTCTCTCTATATATATTTTTGGTTGTGTCTTTACCCAGCTTGGGTATTAGAGTGATGCTGGCTTCATAGAAGGAATTTGGGAATTCTGCCTCTGTTTCTATCTTCTTGAAAAATTTAAGTAGTATTGGTTGAAGGTCTTCTTTAAATATCTGGCATAATTCTGCTGTAAATCCATCTGGACCTTGGCTTTTTTTAGTTGGGAGGTTTTCTAATACTGTTTCAATTTCCTCCTATGTTATGGGTCCATTTAAACTGTTGATCTCTTCTTGGTTTAACTTTGGTGGTTCCCATGATTTTAGGTATCCATCCATTTCTTTTAGATTTTCAAATTAGGTAGAGCATAGGTTTTTCAAATATTCCCTCATAATGGTCTCAATCTTTTGAGTGTCTATTGTGATGTTTCCCCTTTCATCTCTGATTTTGTTGATTTGGTTTACTCTTTCTTTCTTTTGGTTAACTGGGCTGCATCTATCTATCTTGTTTAGCTTTTCAAAGAACCATCCCATAGATTCATTGATTCTTTGTATTGTTTTGTTTGTTTCTATTTCACTAATTTCTGCTCTGATTTTTGTTATTTCTTCTCTTATGCTATGTTTGGGTTTCATTTGTTCTTGCCTTTCCAGGGTCTTGAGTTGCAGTGTTAGGTCATTTATTCGGGCTCTTTCTAATTTTTTAATGTAGGCACTTAGAGCTATAAACTTCCCTATTAGGACTGCTTTTAAAGTGTTTCAGAGGTTTTGTTGTGCTGTATTGTCCTTTTCATTGAATTCCAGGAATTCTTTTATTTCTTTCTTAATTTCTCCTTTGACCCACTCATTGTTTAGCAGTGTGTTTTTCAATTGCCATGAGCTCTTATAGTGACTAAGGTTTTGTCCAGAGTTGATTTTGAGCTTTATCACACTGTGGTCTGATAGAATGCATGGGATAATTTCAATTTTTTGTATTTGTTGAGATTTGTTTTGTGGCCCAGTATGTGATCAGTTTTTTAAAAAGTTCCATGGGGTGCTGAGTAGAAAGTGTATTCTTTTGTGCTTGGGTGGAATATTTTAAAGATGTCTGTTAGGTTCATTTGATGTATGGTATCATTTAATTCAGACGTCTCTGTTTATTTTTTGTCCAGTTGACCTGTCTAATGGAGAAAGTGAGGTATCGAAGTCCCCTACTATTACTGAGTTGGGGTTAATCTGTGTCTTAAAGTCCTGCAGTGTTGTTTTTATGAATTTGGGTGCACCAGAGTTTGTTGCATATATGTTAAGGATTCTAATTTCTTCCTTTGATCATAATGAAGTGACCCTCCTTATCACTTCTGATTAGTTTCACTTTGAAGTCTCTTTTGTCAGATATTAGAATTGCAACCCCTGCTTGTTTCTTAGTGCCATTTACTTGGAACATTCTTTTCCATCATTTTACTGTAAGGTAGTTCCTGTCCTTAAAGGTGAGATGGGTTGCTTGCAGACAGCAAAGAGATGGATTTTGTTTCTTAATCCATTCACTTAGCCTGTGTCTTTTGACTGGGGAGTTCAGTCCATTGATATTTAAGGTTATTAATGAAAGATGTGTATTGATTGCCATCATTTTGATTGCTGTTTGTGTTCTCTGTCTAATTTTGTGTTTCCTAGATTACAACTATTTATTTCTTTCATTTCCCCTAGGGTATAGTTGCTTCTCTCTCCACTCTCTGTATTGCTTCAAGTATTCTTTGAAAGGCTGGTTTTGTGGACATGTATTCTTTCAGACTTTTCACCTCATGGAAGATTTTTATTTCCCCCTCAACTATAATAGACATTTTTTGCTGGGTAAAAACTCTGGACTGACATCTATTTTCATGCAGAACTGGAAATACCTTGGTCCAGGCTCTTTTGGCTTTCATAGTTTGCATTGATAAGTCAGCTCTAATTCTGATGGGTTTTCCTTTACATGCTACTTGTTGTTTTTCTTTTGCTGCTTTCACTATTCTCTCTTTGTTCTGTACATTTGTTATTTTTACTATAATATGTCATGAGGAATTTCTTTTCTGATCTTATTTGGTGTTGTATGTGCTTCCTGTATTTGTATAGGGATATCTTTCCTTAATTTCGGGAATCCTGTTTAAGATCTGGTCAACACCATTAATCTGAAATTCTTCTCCTTCCTCTATGCCTATGATCCATAGATTTGGTCTTTTCGTGATGTCCCACATCTCTCGCACATTTCATTCTTGTGTTTTAAAAATTTTCCATAATCTTTGCTTGAGTGGTCCAATTCTTCAACTTTATCCTCTAGTGTTGATACTCTGTTTTAGATTTTATTTATTCTAGAGGTGAGGCTTTCCCCTGTTGTTTCAAGTTGGCTTATTGAGTTTTGCACTTCCTTCTTCATTTTGGCCTGAGTTTTCTTCAGCGTTTCTATCTCTTTTGTGAATTATTCAGAAGTTTATCGTTATCTTTGTTTAGCTCTTTGATTTGTTTGTTCTTGTGTTCTTTAAATTTGTTGAATTCCTTGATCATGTTTATGATTGTTCATTTTTTAAAATTTTTTAAATTTATTTTTATTTTATGTATATGCATGTATTGCCTGCATGTAGGTAAGTGCACTCGTGTCGTGCAATGCCCGTGGAGGTTAGAAGAGGCTGTTGGATTCCCTGGGACTGGAGTTACAGACAGTTGTTAGCTGCCATGTGGATGCTGGGATTCAAATCTGGGTCTTCTGTAAGAACAAGCAGTGTTCTTAACCGCTGAGCCATCTCTCCAGCCCCCATGATTATTCTTATAAATTCAGTGTCCTGGGTTATCTCTAGGAGCTTCTCCTTGGAGAACTCTTCTACAGGATTGATGGAGTTTGGTGGAGACATAGTGTTTTGGCTTTCCATTTTATTATTCTTTTGTTGTGATCTTGACATGTGAATTTCTTTTGTTGTTTATGATTCTGGTATGAGAATTAAATTGATGTATGCTTCTGTTTGTATTATCTGGGTGCCTAGATCTTTTCTTTATTGATTATGTAAAACTGGTTGGTACAGGGTTTAGGTTCTCCCATGTTTAATTTGGAGGGAAATGATGGCTTCTGTTTAGCTCGTCAGGAGTACCCACAGAAGCCCAAATCAGGTTCCAGTCAGGTACACTCAGGTTTCCTTGACCACTTAGAGGCAGGATCTGGGCATGCTCAAGCTGTCCACCCTCTCAGGTTGTGTGCTAGGATCTCAACCTTAGCCTACCAAAGCCAAATCTCCCCTGGGTCCTTGGGAGGGCCCTCAAGAAATCCTAGGTAGAGGGGTGAGTATGGCACAATTAAGTGAAGCTCACTAACATGTGGACGCAGGACCAAGGACCTCTCAGGCAGTCCCCTGCATTCTCAGCCCCTCTGTCACAGACAGGCCAGAGGGAGGCCAGAATTCCTCACTCTCTGGCAGTCTGCTGAGATCAGAACTACTACACTGATGGAGGTCGGAAAATACCCTCTCAGGCTGTCTGCTAGGACTTCAGCCTTAGCCTACCAAGGCCGATCTGCTCTGGGGCCTTGGGAGGGGCCTCATGAAATCCCAGGAAGGGGGATGGGTATGGCACAATTAGGGGAAGCTCACCACTGTGTGAAGGCAGGAACCAAGACCTCTCAGGCAGTCCCCCTTGCGTTCTCAGCCCCTCTGTCACAGAAAGGCCAGAGGGAAGCCAGAATTGGGCACTCTCTGGAGGTCTGCTGAGATCAGAGCCACTACACTTATCTCTCATTCAGAATCTTATCATCAGTATATTTCTTTAAGATTTCAAGGGATTACACTTCCCAGACATTAGGCTTGAGTCCATATAAAAAGTTATTTAGACAATTATTTTTCATTGATGATTTTGTTCCTAATCAGGAAGTGCTGTTCAGATGTAAGACTTCAAATCCTGGCCTGCAATACTGCAGTGCCCACCTGTAGCTAAGGGAGACAAACAGCTGTTTTTCTAAACTGATGGATAAATTTGTTTTCACCGCCCATCTAGAAGCCTATAAGAGGGAACTGACACTGATTCTAACCACTCCAACAGCTGTCAAAATACCTGAAATCAAATTCTGAATCCATCACTCTCGAGTCCGGCCTTGGAAGACAAAAGAAAAATGAGGAGGAACCCAATAGAGGGATGCTTTTGGAAGCCCTTGTCAAGAAATTCTAATGGACTCTCATATGAATATTTGAAGTTTTCCCTGTTCTGACTTTTTTCTAGTTCCTTGTCTAGAGCTTTTAATGCTAATTACTCTTGCCTTGACTTGTCCTTCATCAGTCAAGGACTTTCTTTTCCCTTACAGATAACAGTTATGCAACAAGACAGAGCGGTCTCTGTCCTGATTCCCTATTGGCAGTTTGGGTGATCTCTTCAGAGGATGATGTGAAGGAATAGGAGGTAGGAACTGGCTAAGCAGTTAGGGGAAAAAGAGCTTCCCCAAAACTAGCCTGTTTCTTGGCCGAAACTTGCAATGTCCTTGGGCTTCTTAGTAACATACTTCATTCCAAAGGCCAAAAATGTTGAAACTGTTTGGGAGTTTTTATCTAATCCTTAAAATATTTTAGTGTTATATCTTCAAGGGGATTAGTTAGAGTACCCAAAAGACCCATAATAAATAAATA
>NW_008335439.1:891759-901084 GCF_000622305.1 Nannospalax galili
ACTACAAGTCCTATATCTAGCTTGGCATTATCTTTCAGAATGATTATATAATGAATTGATACATGTAAATAATAATTCTGTATAAAAAAAGTTTTAAATAATTGAAATAATTTATGCATTCTGAATTTGGCAAAAATTAGAAAATGAATCTCCAGGGTCCTATAATTTTCTTTATAGAAAGACCACAACTATATATTCAGTTTTTACATGTAAAGTAACTATGACTAACTATTTCCAACTATAGTCAATTTTCTCATCTCAAAAAGAAGGCAAGCGTTCATTGATCCCATTATTTTTTGTGTATTTTGCCATTATTTCTTTTTGAATTCTATTTTTGTCTCTTCTTCTTACTATAAATTACATTTGATCTTTTTCTGGTACGTTAAAAAAATGATTGCATGTGTATATCTAAAGGCTATATAACAAAAACACAATGCCAGGCAGGAGAAATCTCTGTTTGAGTTGTAAGTCAGAATACTCAAAGTGACTCCCCAATAACACAGGCTAATGGAAAATACCTTGATTGCCTCCTAGAACTTACATCTGTATTTTTTTAAGGATGGTGTTGAACTAATACATCTCCCTTCGGTTTTTCACACCACCAAACATTATTTATCTCTCTTCCCTGTGTAACTCTCCTTATTTCCCCCTAGTTAAATAATCTCCTGTTACTCATTTCTCACTTGAAAACATCTGTCTCCTACTATCCTCCTGTCTTGAGTTCCTTCTTTCTCTTTCCCTCCGTGGTTCCTTTCTGTTTTCCTGGATATATAGGATCTGAAGCTTGGATCCACAAGTGAGAGAGGACATGACTTGCTTGTTTTTCTGAGTCTGTAAAACATCCGTTTATTTAACAGATCCTAGTTCCATCCATTTACCAGCAATTTTAAGTATTTCATTTTTCTTTACAAAAGAGTAGAACTCCATTGTTAAAAGTCCCACATTTTCATTATCCATGCATCAGTGGAAACACATTTAGGTCATTTCTTATTCCTAACTGTTGTGAAAAGAGTAGCAACAAACAAGCATTTCTGAAGGTATTTGTGCAGTAAGATCTTGAGTCCTTTGTGTATATTTCAAAGAGTGGTATAGCTGGATCATATGGTAGATCTACTTTTAATTTTTTTAAGAGATCTGCACACTGATTTCTGTAGTGGTGACAGCAGTTTTCAATCCCAAGAGCGGTGAATGAAAGGTCCTGTTTCCCCAGGTCTTTGCCAACACTTCATGTTCTTTATTCTCTTGACCTTAGCCATTTCGACTGAGGTAAAATGAAGTGTGAAAATAGTTTTATTTGAATTTCCTAAAATACTAATGATGTTGAAAACATTTTAAGTTATTTCTTAGCCAATTTTAATTTTTCTTTTGAAAGCTTCCTGTTCAGATCCATAGCCCATTTCTTAACTGGGTCACCGGTTTTCTCAATGTTTTGTTTATTGAGTTCTTTGTATATTCTGGCTGTGAGTCCTATATCAAAGATTTTCTAACAAAGATTTTTTCCCACTTTGTACAGAACCTTTTAAGTTTAATGAGGTACCATTTGTGAATTGTTGACCTTAATTTCTTACTATGTAGTATGTTCTTTCCTAGATCTGTATCTTCTAGAATACTGCCTATGTTTACTTCTAAAAATTTCAGGGTTTCAGATTTGACATTGAGGTCTTTGATCTATTTGGAGTTGACTTTTGTGCAGGGTGATACATAAGTCTCTAATTTCATTCTTCTATGTGTGGAGATCCAGTTTCCAGCACCATTTGTCGAAGATGCTGTTTTTCCCCAGTTTGTTTCTTGGAATCTTTATCAAATATCAGGTGGTTGAAATTGCATGCACTTATGTTTGGGTCTTTTGTTTTGTTTCATTCATCTACATGTCTATTTTTGTGCCAGTACCCGGCAGGTTTTATGACTAAAGGTCTGTAATATAGTTTAAAATTTGGTATGGGAATCCTCCCAGCATTGCTTTTATGCTCTGAATTGCTTTGACTATCTGCTGTCTACTGGAATTCCATATGAATTTTAAGCTGGCTTTTTTTACCTCTGTGAAAAATGTTATGGGGATTTTCACTGGGATTGCTTTGAATTTATAAATTGCTTTTGGTATGATGGTCATTTTCCCAATATTAATTCTACCAATCAGTGAGTGTGGGAGGCCTTTCCATCTTCTAGTAGCTTTCTCAATCTCTTTCTTTAAAGCTTTAGAATTTTCATTGTAGCGATTTAATGTCTTTGATGAGGTTTGTTCCTAGATATTTTATTTTTGAGGCTATTGTGAATGACGGCATTTTCATAATCTCTTTCCCTGACAGTTTATTATTGATTTATAGAAAGACTAGTGATTTTTTTAATTGATTTTATACTGCTAATTTGTTGAAACAGTTGATCATTTCTAGAAAATTTTCTGGTGGAATTTTTGCAGTCATGTATAATCTCATATCATCTGCAATTTGACCTCTTCTTTTCAAATTAATACCAATTTAATTTCCTACTCTTGCTTTATTGTGCTAGCTAAGGTTTCAAGCACTATAAAGAAAAGGAGTGGGGACAGTGAACAGCCTGGCTTGGTAGGAAAAATGAGAACACTTCAAATTTTTCTCTATTTAGAACGTTGTTGGCTGTAGGTTTGTGTAAATAGCCTTAATTATGTTGAGGTATGTTCTCTCCAGTCCAATTCCCTCTAGGATTTATATCACAAAGCCATGTTGATTTCCACTAAAGACCTTTTCTGAATCTCTTGAGATGAACATCTGATTTTTATAATTAAGTCTGTTGGTATGGTTTATTACGTTTATTATCTTACATATATTGAAGCCATCCCTGAATCTCTGGAAGAAATCCAACTTGATTATGGTGGATGATCATTTGATTTAGGTCTGTATGCCATTTGTAAGTAGGAATAGTGGACAGCCTTGTCTAGTTTCTAATTTTAATACAAATGCTTCGAATTCTTCTCTATTTAGAGTGATGTTGGCCATGGGCTTGTCTTATACAGCCTTAATTATGTTGAGGTGTGTACCCTTTACTCCAATTACCTCTTTGACTATTTTTTCTTTAACTCCTCCTGAGGAAGGGTACACTGTTCCTGGAGGTGCTGCAGTACCAGGTTGATGTGTGGAGTGGGCGGAGCAAGCTCCTATTCCATCTTATTTCCAAAACTCCATTTACAATATTGTCCTTGGATAGAGGACATATCAATTATTAAACTGATAAGAACAGGTACTACACTTGATCTTAGTCAAAAGTTAATCTTGAAGGCATGCTGAATTTTGTCAAAGGACTTTTCTGCATCTATTGATAGAATCATGTGAGTTTTTAATTTCATTTATAGGATACATTGCATTCATTGACTTACATATATTGAACATTCATATATCTTTGGAGTAAAACTGACTTGATCATGGTGGGTAAACCTTTTATATGTGTCTATATGCAGTTTGCAAGTATTTTACTGGGAATTTTTACATCTATGCTGATTAAGAAAATTAACCTGTACTTTGCTTTTTTTGTTATTATGTCTTTACCTCGTTTTGGGTATTAGAGTAATACTGTGGCTTTTTAAAAGGAATTAGAAAATTTTCCCTATATTTCTAGTTTTTCAAATAATTTAAGCAGCATTAGTTATGGTTCTCTCTGATGGTCTGGTGAAATTCTGAGCAAAATCTACCTGGACCTAGGTTTTTATAGTTGGGAGACTTTGTATTACAGTTTCAATCTCTCTATTTGCTATAGGCCTGTTTTTGATTGCTTCTTGGTTTAACTTTGGTAGCTTGATAAACTCTACAAATTCACCCATTTCTTTTAGATTTTATAATTTATTAGAGAACAGTTTTTAGAGTAATTTCTTATAATATTCTGGATTACTTAGGTATGTGTTGTTATGTTTCCAGTTTCGTTTCTGATTTGTTGATTTAGGGTTGCTCGTTGTTTCTTTTGATCAGCTGGAGTAAGAATTTGTCTATTTTGTTTATCTTTTCACAGAATCAGCTCTTAGATCTATTAATCATTTACATCATTTTCCTTCTTTCTATTTTATTGATTTGTGCTCTGATTTTTAATATTACTTTTCATATGCTGGATTTAGGTTTGGTTTGTTCTTATTTTTCCAGATTTTTGAGATGTACCATTAAGCAATTTATTGGTGCTTTCTGATTTTTAATGTAGGTGCTTAGAACTATTAACTTCCCTCTTTGGAAGTGCTTTTAATGTGTCCTAGAGGTTTTGTTATCATTTTCATTGTTCTAGGAATAGTTTTACTTCTTCCTTGATTTTCTCTTTTCATTCATCATGCAGCAGTGCATTGTTTAATCTCCATAATTTGTATCATTACTAAAACTTCTTTTGCTGTTGTTTTTAAGCTTTAGTGTACTCTGGTCCAATAGAATCCATTAAATTACTTCAGTTTTGTAATTGTTGATGTTCTTTGTCTAGACCTAATATGGTCTGTTTTGAAGAAACTTCCATGGGCTGCTGAATAGAATGTGTATTCTATGTTGCTTGGGTGGAATATTCTGTATATGTCAGTTATATACATGTGTGATATCATGTAATTCATATGTTTCTCTCTTTATTCTTTGTCCAGATGACCTATCTAATGGAGAACATAGGGTAATGAAGTCACCTGCTCTTGTTGAGTGGCAATTAATCTGTCTCTTCAAATCTGTTAGTACTCTTTTTATGAAAATCGTTGCACCAGTGTTTGGTGTGTATATGTTCATGATTGTAATGTCTTCTTGGTGAATTGCTCCTTTGTTCAGAATAAAGTGACTTTTAAAATTGCTTATGATTATTTTTATATGTATTTTGTCACAGATTAAAATAGGAACGCCTGTTTATTCATTGTTCCATTTACATGGAATATTTTTTCCATTCTTTCACCCAAACATAGTGCTTATCCCTTAAGATAAGGTAAGTTTCTTAGGCTGGGCATGGTGGCACATGCCTTTAGTCCCAGCACTCGGAAAGCAGAGGCAGGCGGATGTCTGTGAGTTCAAGGCCAGCCTGGTCTACATAGTGAGTTCCAGGACATCTGGGGCTACATGGAGACCCTGCCTCAAAAAGATAAGAGAAATAAAAAAGATAAATTCCTTGTAGACAATAAAAAAGTGGATATTCAACTAGCTTCTGCCTTTTGATTGGGGGAATTGAGGCCATTAGTATTAGAAGTTATTATTGAATGATTTGTGTTGGCCCCTGTCATTTTATTTTCTGTTCATTTTCTTAGTCTTATTTTATGCTTCCAATCTTGAAACTTCATTTGTTTTCATTCTGCAACTTATTGGGGTATGGTTATTCCTTTCATCATCAGTCTCATCAGTCTTTTGTATTCTTCAGGTAATCTCTGTAGGGCTGTTGACAATCTGATCAATGTCATTGACCTGGGATTCTTCTCCTTCCTCTATCTATGTCTATAATTCGTAGATTTTGTCTTTTCATGGTGTTCCACAGCTCCTGTACATTTTATTCCTGTTTTTTTTTAATTTTCATTTTCATTTTTTGACAGGTCCAATTCTCCAACTTTATCTTCGAGATTTGATATTATGTTTTCCATTTTATTCATTCTGCTTGTGAAGCTTTCTCCTGTCAAGTTGGCCTGTAGAGATTTTCCATTTTATCTTCATTTCAGCTTGAGTTTTCTTCAATATGTTTATCCCTTTCACTCTTCAAATCCTGAATTGTCTTTATCATTTACTATTTCATTCAGCCATGCATTTGTATTTTTTTTTCTTGAGCTTCAGTAAGGAGTTTATTCCTATTTATTTATTTATTTATTTTTGGTCTTTTTGAGACAGGGTCTCTCTGGAATTTATTTTTATCTTCTTTGATTTCTTTAAGTTTTTTTTTATATTTTCTTTAAATATCCTTGAATTCTTTGATCATATTTTCTTTTAACTACTGTGTCCTGGGGTATTTCCTCTGGGTATTTCTCACTGTATAACACTTCTATGAGACTTGTGTAATTTGGTGTGAATATATCATCTTGCTTTTTTTTAATTTGCCTTTCCTGGCCTCCCCCATAGCAAGCCTCAGCTGTTCTCCAGGACACTTCTAGCCTTAAAAAGCAGTACCAAGTAGGAGACTCTTACACATTATCAAGTCTGCTTCCAGCTTCAGAAGGAGGCTCTGGCCTCTCTGGAGCCTAGCATCTGTGTGCTGACTCTGAGGAAAATTTCCCAGATTTTACCACAGTGATGCTGGCCTCTTGTTATTCACAGGTGATTGCTCAGGCTTAACTGACCTAACTGACCAGCACCAATTGTACCAATGGAACAAAGGTTTCATTTCAGTGGTTCTGGTCTCTTCTTAATCACTACTGATTCTTCAGCCCCAGCTGACCAGAAAGCAAAGATTCTCAAATCAAAATAGCATACAAAATTTCTGATAATCTTTGTTTCCCTTGTTGTCACAAGCCAGATCTCCCTTGTCTAGATTTCTTTCAACATTATCTTCCAAGTTCCTACAGAAGAGCTTCCTGAGCTCCAAGCAATTTTCAAACCCCAAACCCCCAAACTTCTACAATCCTTCTAGACATGAATGGTCAGGTCTGTCACAGCAATACTCCATAATCCTGACACCAATTTCTGTTTTTGTTAGCTTTCTATAGCTGTGACAAAAACGTTGACCAAATTCAACTTGGGGAAGAAAGGGGTTATTTGGCTTATAGCACAGTTTATCATCAAGAAAAGCCAAGGCAGGAACTCAGGGTTGGAACCTGGAGGCAGGAACCGAAGCAAACAAACCAGCTTCTGGCTGTTGTTCAGCCTACTTTCTTATACCACACAGGCACTGCCCATAATGGGCTGGGCACTCCCACATCACTCAACAATCAATAAAATATTCCACAGATACGGCCACAGGCCAATCCAATGGAGACAATTCCTCCATTGAGGTTTCCTCTAACCAGGTGTGTCAAGTTGACAACCAAAGCTATCCAGTACACCAGCCTATGCCAGATTGGAGCAGAGCTTTCCAGTAGTAGTCAGGAGATCTCTAGTAGCAGCTTCCTAGCCTCAGCTCAGAGCCAGAAGATGGAGTAGATGGGTATCTGATTAATTTTACAGGATGTTCTGGAGCCTGAGAGCAGCGGGTTTTTGGCATAGTCCCAGAAAGGAAGATAGCACAGAGTTGCTGCGTTCTGACTAGACTACTAAGCTTGTTGGAAGCTGTCTAAGAGTGCAATACTGGCCTAGTCCTGGAGCAGGAAAATGGGAATGGAGTGGGTAGGTTCTCAGTAGCTCTTTGGGGTAAATGGAAGCCTAGGAGCAACAGGTTTCTTGCCAAGTCTAGGAGCAGGAAAATAGTGGTGAAGTGGGTGGGTTCTAACTAACTTACCTGGCTAGGTGGAATCACTCAAACAGAGAATTCCTGGCCGACTCTGGGAGAGGGACACTAGTACATCTGTATTCTTGACATCTGTTCTTATTTGCTGGTCTACCAAGATGTCTTATCATTTTGTAATCACAAGTAAAACAATATTTAAACTTTGATGTCCAGTTAGACACATTTACTTTTGTTGAAGTTCCTGGATGCTCGTTTTTATGATAACAAGACCATAAAGCAACTTCTGTGACTCCTGGAATGATAGCATTACCATATAATTATTGAGCAGCAGAACTCATGAGAAAGGAAAGGTAACCACGTCTTACATTTGATGACACGCTGCCATTTGCCTTCTGTTAGAAGCACCTCTCTCCTCACTTAAGCCTCTTGTTGGTCTTAGCACCAAAGAGCTTATTTTCTTCCCAAATGGAGGTTTTACAATTGTCAATTATAACAGTTCATGACCTGACTGCACTCTCCTCTGATTATTATTGGCAGTCCACTCATCTCTAGTGGTTTCTCTGACAACAGTTGAACAATGCATTAATAGCTTTCCAAGAATATCGCTCAGACATAATTAATCCTTGTCTTTAGTGTTTATGCTTCATGTATCTGTGCCATACCTTCCTGTTAAATTTTTGTTCTCATAAGCTTTGAATGAACCCCAGATTGATATCCCTCTTTGAGTCTTCCCAAAGAAACAACTTAGGAACATTTCTCTGTAAGCAGAGGAGTGACTTCCTGTAACCCTTCTTCTCAAATGGATTTTTAAACAATGACAACAGCAACAGGAAAAAAGTCCCAAGCAGTCTTTGATCTTAATATATCATCATTCAGGGTTCATTATCTCATTGTATGTTGAAGAAATTGTATTTCAATAAATCAGGAAGTAACAATGTGGTGTAGGGAGAAAATGAGACGTCTTTGCTGTGAGAGTAATTCGTAGATACAATTACATTTGGTCAATATCTGTATTAGTTTAGTCTTTGCTAACTTCTGTAATTAAACAACCTTTAAACCTCATTGGTTTAGTAAAAATGTCTTACAGGCCTCTGGGGATTTGCTCACATGAACTTATAGCAATGATATCAGCATGTACAAGATCCATGCAAACTCAATCAGACAAAAACCTAGCAGAGAATTGGGAAATGGGCAAGTGGTCCCAACTTCAGCTGAGGGACTAATAGCAGGTGATTACTGCTGGATGAGGGAGAATCCATCTTCTTTAAAGGAGAGACTCTAGATAGGCTGACTAGACTCCGGTGGATCACCTCACACTGAAGGACATCTGGGTATACAAATTTGACTCAATAGGCATTAACATATATGACAGAATGAATGAAATCCACTGGGTGTGGTAAGTGGGGGGTGTAGATGGGGCAAGAGGTCTAAGTATGAATAAGATGCATTTTATGAAATGCACAAAAACTCATTATAAATATACATTGAGGAAAAAAATAGTGTATTCTGCCTCCGAGAGATGCTTATGGTCAGGGGACTCTACTGGAAACCTTTCTGTAAGTGGGATACTACAGTCCACCAACTACATTGAAAAACTCCCTCTGTCCTCCCTTTAAGAAAAAAGTAGAGAATCTCAGAGTGATATTTGGTGCAGATCTCAAGTGCATAACATCTATCTGCATCCATTGGTGAGAACCAGTTGCTGTAGAAATCTAGGCACCTGTCTTCTTGCATGTCCCTGACATTTGGGAATAATTTCCTGACCATGACCTCACTTCATTTCCTCATCATCATACACAAGGCGTCATCTCCTTATGTGCCTAAAAATGGCTTCCAGTTTCCTTTGTTCCACCAACACAGTGGGAGAAAGTTGTAGAGCTCTCTGAGTCTGACTTTTCCTCTAGAAGGCAGAGATGAAACGGAAATCCTAATAGAAAAGTTGAGGGAATCAAGATGATGAGAAGTACCAATGTGTATTAATTCCCATCATTTGTTGTAGTGGTATTTTTTTAGACCACTTTTGGATAACTGCTCTGTAATTGTCTATTCA
>NW_008335439.1:901210-914445 GCF_000622305.1 Nannospalax galili
TTATTAGTGACCTATGTTTATTAATTCTTGTTATATTTGTGCTGTAGCATTGTTTTCTTAGACCGCTATTGGTTAACTTTTCTGAATTGTATTTCTTTGCTGTACCCTCTGTGGTGTGTTTAATCTTCTCTTCAGACTGAAGTTTTCCTTCCAGTATCCTGTATAGAGCTGGCTTAGTGAATAGAAATGCCTTAACTCTGTTTTTATCATGGAATATTTTCCTTTCTGCTCCTATCACAACTGATAGTTTTGTTCGATAATACTAGCATGGCCAGCATCTGGGTTCTTTCATGACTTGTAAGATATCAGTCCAGACTTTTCTGGCTTTCATAGTTTCCATGAAACTTCATCTTAGCAAATAAAACCCCCGTCTTTGAGTTGTTGGCCAGTGGTATTCCACAGACCCCCCAAATTATAGGCTGTTGGTATTTCTCTTGATTACTGTCCAGAATTTGACAGTAAGACCCATTGCTGAAGACAACTGAAATGTGAATCACAAAATATGGGGAAATCAAGTGAGTACTGGCTTGTAAGCTCCATCCCTACTGGCTAGCTTTCATAGTTCTATACATACAACCTAAGCAGAAAAATAGTCATTCATCTTACACAATTGTGACCCTTGTGAGCTATAGTAACAACCTTCCTGACAAGGTAAGCCAACCAGGGCCACAGCAGAACAAATGCTTTGAGAGCGACCAAGAACCCTCTGATTATATTTAAGCCTTTTTCTATCCACAAGATGGAACCCATAGCTGACACCACTATCAGGGCTAAGAACCTGTGACTAGATATAGATGTAGCTAAATTTGCTTTTGGGAGGCACGAACTATGTACAGCTCTTCCTCCCTTGTACCTTATGGCAAACCAAGGTACAATTTTCCCAAAGTATCATCTGGGAAACCAGTGAGTTTACTGGACTTACTTATAGAGCAGTAGGTGAGAATTTACTTTCAGGAGTGTGGGCTCACCTTCTAAGGCCACACTGGAAAGTCCTCACCCATACATAGACTGTGTCTTCCACACAGCCTTGCAAAATGGAGAGAGCCTCCCTACAGCTTCCTTAGATTATACACCCTTAGCACCTCCCCTTCTTGCAACTAAGGCTTACAGGTTGGTTGGAAGGTGGGGCTGACTCTCCTTGCCCCTCCTTTCTTGCAGAGCATAGCAGTCAAGTTTGGCTGGGTGATCTTAAGGCAAGCGGGTGCAACTAAGCATGGAAAGAAGGTATCTGTCCATAGTCTGCTGATGGAGGACAGTCCTATGCAATGATTTGTCATAGACCCTAGAGAAAACCTACTGCTATTTTACGGAACAGATGTAGTATTAAAGTGATTTCTCATAACATATTACTGTATCTACAGATTAGTGAATCTTTCATCCCTCATCAGAGAAAACTTATTCTTATAATAGAAAGCAATTAATGCAGAAAGCCACAACTGGTCAACATACAGAGAACAAGAGCTCACGGAGTGCTCAGCCTCAAATGGGACGTCCAGGAATCACCACTGTCTGCAAGGCTCAGAGACTTTTCAGAAAGTGAGGCGTGAAAATTTGCAAGAGCCAGAGGTGAATGAATACAAGGAAGCAATGTTTTCTAGACAGCACATAGGACCTCAAAGTAATTGAACAACATGTACAAGACCTATTCTATCTCAAGCCAGACAAAACCCCAGCATGCAGGTGGGGAGCTGGGCATGAGGTCCTATCCCTAGTTAAGAAGCTAAAGAATCAGTTTCCCATGAGGGTGTTGCTGACCCCTAGTAGGTCAATGACAATTCTGGGTAGATTCCATATCCAATAATATTTGGGAAAGGCATATTAGACTCAGTGGAGAAAAACTCAGTGTGAAGTTGAGTGGGTAGGAAGGTGGGGGAAATCATGGAAGAGTCAGAGGAGGGGAGACATGTGATCAAATTAATTGTATGAATGTCTAAAAGAATTAGTGATAATATTTTTAATGATGAGAAGATGAAAAGTAGCCAATATAAAACATGTATTACGCAATGGATTGTTCCTTGTGTGTAATGCAATAGCATCAACTTTGGGAAAGGTAAACAGAAATAAAAATCTCTATGATTTATTAGAATCAAATCCCCTCATGATAAAAACACCAAAGAGAGGAATTCTCTAAAGCCCTCCTGACTCTGAATGTCACAAGTGATGATTGGTCTTGACAGTCAACTTGATGCTATTTGGAATCACCTAGGAGACACATCTGTGTATGTGTCTTTGTGGAAGTTTCAAGAATAGTTTAACTGAAGAGAAAAGATCCACCCTCATGTGTGTGGTATCATCTTATGGGCTGGTGTTCTAGGCCAAAAAGCAGAGGAGCAGGGACATGTGAGCTGAGGTCTAGCTATTCTCTGCTTCCTCACAACAGACACAGTGGGACCAGCCACTTCCAGGTCCCACTATCCTGCCTTCTCTGCCATGACAGACTCTTAATAAAACTTGTTTCTTTCTTCAGGTGTTTTGTCACAGTAATGAAAAAAGCATGTAATATGAAAATCCAATCCGTATCCAGGACTAAAGGTAACGTGAAATTATTAGATTGATTTGGAAAAAGGAGCTTGTCTTCCATGCTCTTTCTTTCATAATTTTATTAATTACAGATTTTATTGAAAGCCCTCATTAGAGCAATGTGCAAACATGAAACATTTCTAATGAAAAAATAACTGCCAAGCCATGTCTGATGTGCCTACATCAGAGATGATAATGACGGCGACGTAAAATAATGACACTTAGTTGTGCTCTAAAGTCCTACATTAATCATTGTACTACTTTGAACATGTAGATGAATTACTTGAGAAGTCTGGTTGAATGTAGATTTTGATGACGTCACCATGGGGTAGATATAGGTACATCAGTGTTTCCATAAGCTTCCAGCTGATGCTACTGTGGCAGTCTGGGAATCAATGAGAAAAAAGGGACCAGCTTGTTAAATACACATGACAATTCACTCATGATGGTATTATTACTTTTTTATTGAAGAGGAAACTAAAGGGATGTGAGGTCAAAGCTGTGCTGCACAACAAAGACGTCATTAGATTATAGACTGTGGAGCCAGTTTGTTTAGCACTGCAGTAAGCTTCTCTGTTTCATTGAGTGTCAATTTAAACTTATATCCTGTGGATGAGAAGGAAGCATCCAGAGGGCAAACACTACGTTCTCCATTGCTCTGCATTCTGAACCCCAGGACATGGACTTCTCTTTTCTTTCATGCCCTGTCATGATGACCTCAAACCTCTCAGACTATGAACACAAATACATTGCTTTTCCACATAAGTTATGTTGTCAGTAATTGTGTCTCAGCAAATTAGAATCTAACACAATCTCCCACCTAACAGAATGTATCTTATTCTTGATCATGTTTAAATGCCCTTTGTATATACTTGTCCAGGTATTCCCTCTATCTCTTTTACTAAAATAAAAGTTGATGAATATCAGAGCCTTGTAATTTTCATTTTGTTGTATTTCTATTGCTTAGAACAAGAGCTCTGATAAAATACTATAACCAAGGCAACTTATGGAAGAAAGAGTTTATTCTAGCTCATAGCTCCAGAGGGACAAGATTACATCACCGCATAGAAGCATAACAGTCATCAGCAGGCAACAGAGACTGAAAGCTGAGAGCACACATGTCCAAGGGCAAACAGTAGGTGGTGAGCGAGTAAACTGGAAAGTGGGCAAGGATATGAACTATCAAAGTTCATCTTTGGTGACATTCTTCCTCTAGCAAGACTTTACCTCTTATAGATTCCACAACCTCTCCCAAAACTACCACCAACTGGGGACCATACAATAAGTGTTCAAGAACTTGAACCTATGTGGAACATTTCTCATTCAAACTACAATAGCCTTATTGACACTTTCTAAGGTCTGAGGCTTCATGGAAGAAAGGAATAAGTTGAAGAAAGTTCATGGAAACCCAGCATCTGAACCCTCTGACTCCAGGAGCCTCCTTGTTTTTCTGTCTGGCCTACGGAGTACTACAGGCAAATTCTCACCCTTTGAGCACCATATGTGTACCCACCACACACCTAGACAAAGGTGCTTTTCCCCAAACCAGCAATTCCCAACAGCAACAGACACACAGGGGAACAAAGCCTGCCTCTGAGCCTGCAGCTCAGTCTGAGACATGAATGCTGACAGCTTTTCTCCAGCTCTTCCCACAACACCACAAAGTTATAGTCTAGCTAGACCATTCTGTGATGTCCTGGAATCTGATTTTCTACAGAATCCATTGGACTTCAAGTTGGTAACAGTGTAGATCATACTACAGAGGCTGGAAGGAAACATGGATAGTAGTTGTGTAATAGGGGAGCTGGGAAAACTGTAGTGAGAACTGAAAAAGGACAGGAGATTTGTAAGTAGCCAGGAAGAGGGCACTATTTTCTATGGTATGACTCAGGAGGGGCCAAGCCCTAAAGTCAGGATGGTGAAACAAGTAAGATGGGATCTCAAGGGCCAGCTCTCACACTTGAAGACCAAGAACGTGTGTCTCAATATGAGTTCTGAAAAACCAGGGGTCCTAAGCAACTGGATGGCTGGTTCCTGTATCTTATTCAGCAGTGGAAGAGATTAAATTCCTTCTGCTCTGGCCTGACTTCCTGGCTACCAACGGAGATGAAGTCACATTGTTAACCAGATGGAAAATCATGAGAAATCCCCCTACTTGGATGCTATGCTGCAGAGTGGAAGACACCTGTCTCTAGGACTCACCTATCAGCAGTTACTGTCTGTGCCCTCTACACTGGCCCTAATGAACACCTGGCTTTTCAGGGCATGTTTCTGAGAGTTCCAGAAGTTCCTTTCTACAGTTACCATCCGAGTATGCTAAATAAAGCTTTCAAGTCAAAGTCAAGAAAGTTGAAGAACAAGGTAAAAAGTAACAGTGGTGTCACTGAAGAAGCACAAAACTCAAATCCCAGAGGAACAGCTTCTGGAGAGCACTAAAGAACTACAGAAGGAAAAGCTACTTGTCAAGGCTGAGAACGCATCCTCTCAGAGCATCCAAGAATAAAAGCCTGAGCAGTGTGCAAAGAAATCTGAGCAGCCAGAGAAAGAGCTTTTCAAAACTGTGGGGAGACAGAAGACAGGCAAAGGGAACCAGGCTCCACATATGTAGAGAGAGCTGCAGACCTTCCAGCACAGCTCATGCAGGGCAAAGAGATCCGGCACCCTTTGATCACAAAGGAGAGACAGGAGATTAAACTACAGAAAATCCAGACCGAGATAACTGCCAGCGACCAGGAGGTACATTTCCAGTTCTTACAGTAAAAGGCTTTCCTGGAAAAAACAAAAACAAAAAGAACCACAAAAAACACCCACAAAAACCCCAGCCTAATGTGCTAGATAGGATGCGGGTTACAGAGCACAGAGCAAGTAGCTTCAGATGACCACCCAGGCCTTTGAGCTGTCAGAAAAGCAGGCTAATTTGGAACTGTGCAGGTATCAGCAGGGAAAGTCATTGACTGTGGAAGAAATTACAACAGGTGACTCAGGAATACCATAAGTTGGAAGCGAAAAAGCTGAGCAGACTATCAGAAGCAGCAGCTGAGCGAGGAACGCTGGTCCGTAAAAATCTTCAGAAGAAAGAAATGACTGTGGGCAGCTTGTGGCTACTACTGGTGGGTACCCCAAGAACAAGGCTACCCTGAGCCATCCCCATGATGGGTGCCCCAAGAACAAGGCTACCTTGAGCCATCTCCAAGCACCAAATAAACCAGAATAAACCCAAAGCAGTTCCTACGATAATTATGAATTAAGAACTGCATAACTAGGCATGGCATAAATACATTATGATACCATTTGAACTACAGATTATTGCGTAGGCTCCTGCTCTCAGGCTGAGAAGCACATTCCAATAAATTCCTGGTCTGGTCTCAGTCTTCCATAAAGTACAAAAGTGAAATTACCATACACATCTATACTGATTAAGAATGAAGTTAAAATTCAATTAAAAATTTAAATACAGTAGCTCTTTGATACCTTTCTTATACTGAGAGTGGACTGTTTGCTGGGACTTGAAACCATGGCCTTGTCCATATTGGGCAAGTGTTCTACCACTGAACTACATACAAGTCTCAACTCTGACCAGAGAAGGTTCTTTGCAGCAGTTATCGATTGACACAGAGAACAACAAATGCTCAACATGCAAGGAATAAGAGGCTACAGAGTGTGTAGCACTGATGGGATGCCTATATCAAACCCTCTCCTCCCAAAGCTTGGGGATCATGGTAAAAGAGGGGTTGGAAAGATTCTTAGAGCCAAAGGTAGCAGATAAATATAGGAAACTGTTGTCTAGACACCACAGGGTAGGCACATATATGAATGCACAGCACTTATGACAGCATGCACAAGACCTGTGTGTATCCAAGGCAGCCAAGGCCTGACATGGATGGGAAAGTTAGCCAGAGAGCCCCAGCCCTAGCTCAGGATCTATTGGCAATTGATAGATGCTGAAGAGGCATAGAAAATTTTCTTAACTGATGTGATGTCTGGTAGGTCGACCAGACTCCAAGGGCTGGAACCACACATAAGAATCCTTAGGAAACACAGATTAGACTCAACAGGCTTTAAGAAAATAAGACAAATAGAGGACATGAATTCAGATGGAGTAGTAAGGTTAGAAGAGGGAAGAGGATCTGAACCATAACAATACATTGTATGAAATTCTCAAATCAATAAAAACATTAAAAAGAGAAAAAAATTAAAAGTTCTTTAAAATATTTCACCATTTTTTTAATAATCCTACAACAGACATTTGTCTTGTAGCATTCAAAATTCAAACAGAATACATAAGATAACCATAGACTCACCTCATTACAGTAAATAATTTTAAGTTGGTTATTATTTTCTTAACATGTATACTTGGTAGCTCACATGGTGGCTTTTCATTTTATTTTATTTTTTCATTTTTTGAGACAGGGTCTCCCCATAGCCTCAGCTCACATGGAACTCACTATGTAGACCAGGCTGACCTCCATTGCAGAGAGATCCACTTCCTCACATATTTATTCTTGTTTAATAGAACTAGGAATCACATTTTAAATTAGCATAACTATTATTTATGGAGTTGATTGTTTTTGAATTTATGACAGACTGAATCTAGACAAGTCATCTGCTGCACTGTGCATCCAAGTCTGGGATCATTGTTTTAATGATTCTGTATTGCAAAGTATGATCATTTTCATGTTAGCCAGAGACTGTTAGCAATGAAAATATTCAAAATAATTTTCCAAACTTTTCAGATTTATTAATAAGTAAACAATTTTCCTTCAATGTGTACTTAAAATTCAGCTTGAGTATGGCACACTACTTTCTCATTAAATGATGTATGTTGTTATTAAAATGTAAAAACTTATCTGTAATTGTAATTAACAATATCAATTAGACATGACAGGATCATGGCACATATGGACTCAACCTAGCTGTGACTACTTGGGCAAGACCTACACAAGATCAAGCCAGCCCAAATCCCAGAATGGATGGGAGGGGCTCATGAAGTTCCATCACTACCTCAGGAGTTATTGACAATTCACAGCTGTTGGGGGAGGAGAGTCCATTTGCTTCAGGGATGCAGCCCCATAGAGGCCACCCATGCTCCAGTTGAGGGTCCTGTACTCATACACACATAAGCAGAACTAAGAACACTCTGTGCATTAAAAAATTTAAAAAACACTTAGAGTTGAAAGGGAAAAGTGGTATGATTATAGGGGATGAATTGGAGGGTAAAGAAAGGGAGATAGATTTAATCAAAATGCATTATATGTATGTATGGAATTCTCAAACAACAAAGAAAGCAAAGGAAAAGAACAGTTTGTTAAAAGGTGGGAGTATGGGACTGGAGAGATGGTTCAACAGTTGAGATAACTGAGTGCTCTTACATAAGACTTGGGTTCAGTTCCCAGCACCCACATGGTCATGGTGGCTAACAACCATCTGTAAATCCAGTTCCAGGGGATCCCTGCAGCTCTTCTGGCCTCCATGGGCATTGCACGACATGAGTTCACTTACACACATGCAGGCAAAACAGACACATAAAATAAAAATAAGTAAGTAAGATGTATTTTTAAATGTGAGCATGCCCAAGGAGCTTGTATAGGAGAATGTGCAAGAGTCATGGATTCAAGGATGAGGCAAGCACCTTAAGGGCGGGACAGGCCAACAGAAAGAATCAGAATTCCCAGTCAGTCACCCCAAGAGCAGGGCCAGGGTCACAGGAAGACTCAGGGTTCCCAAACCAAGTATCAGGATGAGGAGTGAAACTATTTTACTCAGTTTTTTTTTTCCCTCCCCCCTCACTGTCCTAAACTACTGCAAAAATAGCTTCACTGTAGGGCAGACTTATTTTGTCCTGCATTGTCTGTGTTTTCCATCTTCTTGGTGGTAGGGCGTGATGGAGAGTGGCTCACACCACAGGGTCCAGACACAGAGAAAGTCCATACTCTTGCAAGGTTTCTTCTTTTCTCCCTTTTAGTCCAGCTGAGACCCCAGCCGATGTGATGATGCCTCCCAAATTTGGGGTGGTTTTTCATTTCTCATTTAAACCTCTCCTGAAATTTAATTACAGATACACACAAATGTGTACTTTTCAAATCTCTTAGCTGTTTCTCAATTTATTTAAATCGATCATCAAGATTAACTAATATAATTCTATCTCTTGTAATACGCTCCCAAGCATATCTCCTAACCATAGCATTCCACCCCAGCCCCCACAAAGACTCATGTCCATCTCATGATGCAAAAACCATTCTGTCAATGCTAAGAGCACCTGTGGTCTTTTGTTGTTGTTTGGTGGGTTGGTTTTGTTTTGTTGTTGTTTGTTTGTTGCATTTGCTTGTTTTTGAGACAGGGTCTCCCTGTAATCACAGCTGGCCTGGAACTCACTATGTAGACCAGACTGTCCTCAATCTCACGGAGATCTGCTACCTCTGCCTCCTGAGTGCTGGAACTAAAGGAGTACACCACCACACACAATTGAGCTCCTATAATCTTACCAGTTCCAGTAATGCTCAAAAGTTTAAGACCCAAGTTTCTTTATCTGAGTCACTCTATAATCAAAAAAACAAGTTAAACATTCCCTTTCCAGGAATACTGGCAGGATTCTCAACTGGTCAAGTACATTGACTGACCCTCTAGGCTTTACTTTAAAATGTAGATGGAAATCGCCACGACTTGTGACTTGCATTCTTCATCATAAGGGCAATGCAGAAGTCTGCAGCCTCCTCAAGCAGAGGCTAAGTCTCTTTAGTCTATGGCTTTAGTAGCCTGAATTTGAGTGTGGATAAATGAAGTAGGGAATATTGTCCCTAGGTATCCCTGTGTGATCAGAGGCCTCCATAGATCCATTCCCAAATCAAAGTTTTCATATAAGTTACAAGCCTTATAGCTTTAATTTTGTTAATGAATAGAGTCCAGTCAACTGCAGAGCTGTCTTTAGAAATCATTCTATTTTTCCCAATGAAAACTAGTTTTCTTTCTCATGACACTAACTTTCCAGTACCCACACTAGCTACTAATTAACTTCTTTTCTGTAAAAACTGGCAGTTTTTCAAATCTTTCTGCTCTGATTTTTGCTCAAAATTTTCACTCTGAGCCCAGTTAAAAGCAACAGCTAATAATAACCACACCATAGCCTAAATGCTGAGCTGCCTTGATGTTTTTCCTACCATATTAACTAACTCATGACCTTTAAATTTAGCCTTACAGAAAGTCTCAAGACATTGATCAAGTGTAGGCAAGTTTCTTATAACAATGTATCATGCAAGGCTTCTAATTCAGTTCCCAATAGAATCTTCCTTTGCTTACAAAGCATCATGAGCACAATTTACTGTCTGTCTTCCTTATCTTCCTACGGTCCTGGGCTCTCAAAGAATTGACCATAAAACTGTTCACAGCAATATAAGGTTTCTTGAGCCCTAATCTCCAAATTTTTCCATTTTCTTCTCCCAAAACTGTTCTGTGGACCTCTGAACACAAAACCAGCAACACTTCTCGTATATATTCGTCACCAGCTACTGCGCTAGTCAGTTGTTTCATTCATGTGGAATATATATGAGACATCAAATGGAGGGAATACATAGATTTCAGAATATACATACTCTTTGGGTCTGTTGCTTTTGGGAGCACAGAGGAACAGAGCATCCTGGTGATGAGCACATGTAATAGAAGCTGGTCACCACATAGTGGACGGAAAGGTGGGAGAAAGTGAGGTGCAGGACAAAACACAGCTATGAAGGATGCCCCCTTAGTTTCCCAATATCCCCAGCTAGTCCTTGCTTCCCAAAGTTTCCAGAATCTCATAGAAAGCTACAACCTTGCAGTCTCTTATTCTCTACACTTTGGCCAGTTGTGATCGTCTCTGTTCACTGCCTTCTGTTGCATGAGGAAGCTTCCCTGGTGAAAATTTAAAGACATATTATTAGACAGATTATTATTCTCTCTGCTCTTGTTCAGACAGGACTAATATTAAACTTCACTAACCCAAGGCTCAGGGACCATTGTAGATGAGGGGGCAGAAAGATTGTAAGAGCCAGGGAGGAGGTGCATGACCATAAGAATGAATTCATGCTCATATGAATTTACAGCAATAGTGACAGCATGCACAAGATCCATGCAAACTCAATCAGACGAAAATCAGCATAGAGCTGGAGAAATGGGCAGGATTCCCTAACCTTATCTGAAGAACTATTGGCAGCTGATCACTACTGGATGAAGGAGAGTTGATTTTCTTTAAGGAAGTGAAACCAGATAGGCTGAACAGGCTCTAACATATGAACTCACACTGAGGGATCTCTGGCCAAACAAACTTGACTCAGCAGGCCTTAACATATATGACAGAATACATTAAATCCTGTGGTTTGGTTATGGAGGTGCAGATAGGGGAGGGGGTCTAAATATGATTTAGATGTATGAAATGCAGGGAAATTCAATAAAAATACATTGGAAAAACAAACAAAAAGCCATCGCCATCTTGTGACAATGAAACTGAATGGATTCCATATTCAATTTACAACAGAAACTGTTAGGGAAGACAGAAAATGCTGTAGTGGAGTACATTGGGAGTTGGGTAGAGACCTGCTGAGGGAGCCCAGTACCTGAGGGGGGAACTGATAGGCAGGCAAAGGAACCTGGTTCAGATGCAGCTCATTACTAGACAGCAGGACTGGGTCTTAGCAACTGGGACTTCTGTAGTTTTGGAGACAAATCGTTTTATTTCTCAAGGACAAATGAGAAGTTGGAGAATAAGGTTGGAGGAAAGGTACAGCCTCCGGAGGATCACATATCTCTAGCCCATAGGGATCTACTGTTCTGTCATTTGCTTGATTAACTGGATTTCAAAATTACTACATTGTTGAGAGGGAAAAGATATTGAGACGAAAAGTTGAGGAATTGGAGGATAGAAGAATTTTTAAACTTCTATTACAAAAATGCAAAGCCTCTGCTGTAAGCTCTGTCTCCTGGCTATGTTCTACAGTACCTTCTGTCAAGGAATTAAATCACCATTAAGTTGGGTCTTAGAACCTGCCTCAGCAACTCCAGTTGCAAAGACTCATAGAAATTCAAGGCATCTTCTTCTGTGTCCGCACACATCCCAGAGCTGCCGGCATTCATTCACTTTACTCTGTTTCTTCCTCTGTCACAGAGCACAGTGATAAAATGCCTAAGCAATCACTGTTTCCTGCCACGACAAATCCGTGAAACCCCTTCTCCTGCTTTTGTCTTTTCATTGTCTTCCAATTTGTTTCATGTTTTAAAGATAAATGAACATTTTGTAGATTTTTTTTTACTGTCCCATATATAGATGCTAGAGGTGAAAATGTGGAGATGATGGGGGTGGATTTCAAAGAAAGTGGGATAGAATACAGACTATATGGCTTATATGAATTATAGAATTGTAATAGTATAGTTCAAGAGCTATCCAGTGAGGAGAGAAGGAATCACATACCTGGTGAACAGCAAGCTAATGGTGGGTATGTCTGTCCAACTCATTAAATCCAACACTGAGAAAGACGTTTCATTCCTACAAATAAATAAAATTAATAATGACTTTTTAAAATGCCTAATGTGGGTTGTCAGCAATAACTGAGACACGCATTCACTCCCCCATCCCAGTGTCATTTAGGATAGTGGGAGTTACTCAGACACATACAAGGCCTGCATTTAAAAGTAATGATTTCCTGGAATTTATTTTCTAAAACCTTGAACTAAATACCTCCTGCAAATACATATTCCATTCATTCAAAGCCTGAGCCTTGTCCTGCGGTAGGTATAGTTTGGTTAAAATATACACCCACATAGCAATGATTAAGATATATGCACATCCGTATATAAGCAGGAAAAAATAAGCAGGAAAAAGGCGGCCAGTGCTGACAATAAAGGCAACACATCTGTAAATTTATTGCATAATTTCATCCTCGTTACAACAGTGCACAACCACCAGAAGCTTTTCACAAACAAATTTATTACTTCTGGTCTCTCTTCTATTGCTTTCAATAAGAAATGCCAAAATAACTGTGATTTAAAAATGCTATCAACTGATTTGAATGCTCAATAGATTCAGCGCATTATAATAAAACTTGCCTCTAAGTGTTGTACTTACACAAAAACATTGTATGGACTTAAATCCTCTGTTTTGGCTGCACAATTCTGTCGATGTATTTACTACAGATCTCTGCAAGTCCGTCTTAGGTATCTCATCTGCATATTCATAAGACTGCGGAGCATCTTGGGGAGAGGTTTTACTTAGTTATCCCAAGTTAAATATTAGGACCTGCTAATGTTAAATTTATGCAAGTCTTGAGTTGAGCTCACACCATCCCTCTGATGTTGTGGGTCATAATTTCTCTACAAGACAGACAAGAGTGTGCGAAACATCTGGCCATGGGTCTCTGTATCAGATCCCTGCTTCTTTCTGGCAATTTTGAATTTGGTATTATCTTCCCCTCCAAGAAACATAACTCAGATCTTTAACTGTGGCCTTATTTCAATGATTGACAAAGCAACATAGGAAACAGTCTTGAAGTTCCCCTCAGCCCTTCTCCAGAGAGGCTCTTTTCAGAGCAGCCTTCAGTACCTTGCAGGCTAGCTTTACAATAATGTGCTTTTAACTGAGAAAATTGTACAAGTGTGTGTGCATCTCTCTCTCTCTCTCTCTCTCTCTCTCTCTCTCTCTCTCTGCATGCTGTGGAGGAGCTTTTTAATCATCATAAAAATTTCTAATGTGACAC
>NW_008335439.1:914498-929252 GCF_000622305.1 Nannospalax galili
CCCCCCCCGCTCCTTTCTTTCATTATCTAAGTCTCTCTCTCTCTCTCTCTCTCTCTCTCTCTCTCTCTCTCTCTCTCTCTCTCTGCATGCTGTGGAGGAGCTTTTTAATCATCATGAAAATTTCTAATGTGACTTTTAGAATTATATTCTGTTTTACTAACTTGAATCTATTACTACAGTATTTGATAAAATTGTTATGACAGAATAATATAATCTGGCTATTTCTAATTTGCAAAGAATTCTATAACAATTAAGTTGTAACTCATGGTATAGAATCGACATGTAAATTTGGATCACTATTAGGGCTAATGCTTAAAATGCTAATTATTCATGTAAATGGTATTTTAAGTTATCCAGGTAAAAGACAATTTGGTTAAGGTGTGTGTTTCCCAGTAGGTGCTGTTGGTTTTTAACAATAAATGTTAACTAAGCCCTCCTAAGCTTTATACATGATACCTGGACTTAAGAAATCTCTACTTGCTCTCTCTGATGTATTGTCCAAAATGAATACAGTTTATTAGCTAAATGGGAATTTTGTGTGACCAAAGTCTTCATTTCCCCATAACTGTTTCTTTAAAATAATATATTAGAATAATTATTATTTTCTTGAGTACAAAATTTCCTCTTCATAAATAAAAAGCCACATGAGAAATATTCAGAAACACTTTTACATCTGTTTATTGGCATTTTTCAATAAGGAAAGTATTTGACAAGATGATGCCTGGTGACATTTGGTATTTTGAGGTTTCACTGGAGTTACAGTTGTTTGAGGGATATAAGTGAAAACGGATTAGAAAGGCATGATTTCTGTCACATTCTACTGGCCCCAATTGGTAACCTTTTTCTTACTTATAATTGAGCTAACTATCTATTTGTATGTATAATATATATCCTAACAATGTTCATATTTATATGGACAAGAATACCTTTCACAAAAATTCCCTTCTAAATCCATTGGTGTTATTCAGAGAACTTTGGGGATAGTTAGCCCTAGAGTTTTCATGGAATTGAAGATTTTAGGGTGCTAAGGTAGGTCTATACACCTGATGGAAATAAGCTAGTCCTGAATGCTAACTAACATTTACAAAGGCAGTTGATTCTGAAAAAATTGAATCTCAACACCAGCAGTAAAGAGAAGAGTAAAACAACAGAAAGTTTGTTACAACATGGGCTGGTCAGAGTGGTGTGAGATTAAGATCATAAATAGAAGGCCAGCGGCTGGCATAGTGCCACATTGAATATACAGAGAAGAGGAGCAGCATTCAGAAGCCCATAACTCCTCAGTACTTGGCTCAAATCATACTTTCTTAATGATTTAAAATACTATGAACTCTTAAAGTCCAAACTTTTCTTCAATACTTTAGTTTCCAGGAAAATTGTTCTAATCAGTAAACATTTACCCGTTAGCTTCTTTGTGGTCTTTCAGGATACCAAACTGGTGTAATTCAGCTTTTGCTCAATGTGTATTGGTCATCTGAGTAGATGGAATCGGGCAGGTAGGTAAAAGAAAGGTTACATCACGGATTCACTCATGGGCTGCTTCAGTGTTTTCAAATAAGATTTCACATAGTCAAGAGGTTCCTCTCCTTGTCGTCTCAATGGAGATACAACCAAAGTGGAACCTGAGAGACACATGTACATGAGTGCCAGGAAAATATTAACTGACCATTGGAATAGTTGTGTAGGGCAAGGTCCAGAGACTGCAGTGGGGTCTGGAGAGGTGGCTCAGCAGTTGAGCACTGACTGCTCTTGCAGAGGACTCGGGTTCAGTTCCCAGCACCCATATGGCAGCTCTCAACAAAATTCAGTAACTCCAGTTTCAGGGGATCCTACACCCTCTTTCGGACCCTATTGCATGCACAGGTGCAACTACATACATGCAGGCAAAACGCTCATAAATAAAATAAAAATATGTAAATCCAAAAAGAAACCTTTAAAAAAATGCAAAATGGAGAAAAGTAGTATTTTCCTTAGATACTTGGATCATAGTTAGATAGTATCTGCTGGCAATGGTTCAAAGTAGAGATAAACAACGTCACCTTTGAACGTTGACTTTTCTCAATTACATTCTTGAAGGTGTTAAACTGTTCACACTGAATAGGATTTTAATTACCAGGATTCATCCTTGAGAAATCGCCGTTATAATTTCTGAGACTGTCAGGATGACTGTGAAAAGTAATGCAGTCCCCAAGGTCTGTGTGAATATTGACTATTGCAGATTGAGGAATTTTGAGTCATGGTGGGCTGCTGGTTTCCTCCAGTCCTGCAAAAGCAACTAGACAAGGCCTGTGAACAGAACTGTAAGTGTGTCAGCCATCCCTGGGGAGTGGACGAGGGGCTCCAAAAACATGGAGGGAAGGAGGAAAGCTCAGGAGCCCATCAGGCTGATGTCTCAGGGTATTTCAGGGATAGAGCTGGGGCAATTTCCTAATAGGAGACTCAAGGCACCCACAGTTTGAAGCAGAATTGCGGAATGGGAGAAAAGCAATTCTTGTGGATTCCTGCTGTGGGTTAAGAATTGGATCCTTGTTAATGCTCATTGAAAGCTACAAGTAAAGGCCAGAATTGCTTTTTAATCACTCTTGCTAGGCTGTGGAATCTTCAAAGTGTTACCATGTAAGAAACTGGCCATGTGGGATCCCTGTTTAGTGCTGCATTATGTTTAAAAATAAGGAAATCAATTCAACCATAAAACCATGGACAATGGAAAAACAATGATAATATTTGCAGTTCCTCTTTGGGCACTTTATGACAGGCAGGCCCAAAGACTCAGTCTACCCATATTAGTAGTAGTATCAATCTTGGCCTACACTGTGGTTGAAGCACAGGGGTCAAACCCATACCAGCACGAAAGCCCTCCCTGACCCTAGCACATAACTCTTACCATATTATTGGTGGAAATTTAAATAATATTTTTTCTGGTTCCCTACAATGTATTGCTCCCACTCTAACATTTCATGTTGGGTTTCCAAAGGAGAAGAAAGGAGGAAAGAACCTGCTTCCGGTCCCCTTAGCATTTCAATTCCCATTACACAGTAATAAATGAATTTCCTGACTTTAAGCTTCGGGGTCAGTATCCTCAGTTAATGCAAATCTGTATTTGACTGAACCATGTGACATAAGATTTCTGAGGTCTTCAGAACAAGGAATTTAAAGTTGACCTTAGGAATATTGAAATTGGGCAATCCCCATAGATTTTAGAATGTGTTAGTTTATCATCCCTTTTCAAACTGAGTAGCTATGCCAGATATATTTATTTAGGGATGAGAACTCCACACATACACACACACACACACACACACAGACACTTAAAGACTTTACAAACAAGATGAAAAGGACAAGAATAGGGAAAGACATGCACAATGATGCACTTAGCACAGTGTGTTCTTACCATCAGCTCTGTCTTGATCTGTTGCGTTTCTCTTTCCTGGAAGTGCTTACTGGAACCAGGTGATTTTGGCAATGATGGTACTTTAATTCTCTGGATCTCATTTTGCCATCTCTTTCTGAAGTGAGAACGTCTTTTGCGTAATGATTACATTTACTCTCACTGAACTCATTGCTCTGGATACTCTTGGATTGACATTTTGGGAGTTACCTGCATGTAAGATTTATGTCCATAATAGATACTGAGATTATCTATTCCATATTTAATATTCTTTGATTTGGTAAGAATACGTGAAATTGTGATAAAGTCTAACTGTGCTAATTTGTGGACCCTAAGATTTAAACCGCCAGTGTGTGCCCCAATCTTAATACAGCCTCATCCAAGTATTTAGGTGGCTTTTACCTGTCCATTCAGTCTTTCCTGTGCCATTATCACAGCCTCACTTCTCACAGCCCCCTGCCAGGTCCCTCTCGTCAGCCAGTTGTTTCCTTGTTCAATGCTGTCTCAGGGCCTGTGAAATTGTTTTTCTCTTCTTGGGAAGCAGTGCTTATTCATGGGCAAGCTGCAGGGTCTGCTCTCTCTTTATTCTATTTATTTGGCTCATTTTATTTCCTCAGGAAGATCTTTCATTGTAGTTTCCTTATTGCTATTTATTTTGCTTCATAATTCTTTTCCAAAATCAACATAGCATGTCTATTTTGTCATATCTATTATGTGCACTTGTAAATATCTGATTTTCCTACTGTAGTATAAGTTCTAGGGGAGAGGTAACTTTGCTTGTTCACTGAGCAATACACTCTACCACAATGTTCAGTACACAGTAGGTACGAAATAAATGTCTTTTTTTCTTACTGCTACTACTTGTGGTATGCACTCTGCCTAGAATTCCTTCAGAACATCTCACCTCTCCTGAATCCCTTCATTTAATAATCTCTGACTTTCTTCTGGATATTTTTAAAAGAAGCTCAAATATTGCTACCTACTTCAAAGGAGAGCATAGTTTAATGTGTTCAAACTATTTCTATTAATGTTTTGATTTATCTTTCTCATCTCCCTTAACACCGAGGAGGAGTTTGCCATTCTATGTGCCTGCTGTGCCAAGGAATCTTGTGACATTGAGGGCTGTGCATTTTTACTAAGTAAATTCTTTTTATGGGGTTTTAAGTTCTTTCCTTGTAGTACCTCATTTAATCCTCACAGCAGCTCCATTAGCTAGAAGCTCTGTTATGAGTTTATTGATATACATGCACATGTAACCCCCACAGTGATGTTAAATCCCAAGATCATTATAACACAAAAATCATGCTTTAATTACAAATTGTGAACTGCTTTTTGTACTTTTGATACAAATCATACTGCTGGCACAATAGCTGATGAGTAAGTAAATAAGCACACAAACGGACCAACCTAAAAAAAAATAACGCTCCTTTTCAGGTTCTAGGCAGATGGCTATCCTTTTCACTGAGAAGAGTCAGGTCGGCTAAATAGATCTTCTGTGGTTGGGATATGCATGCAGGAATAACGGATTTATTTCTTGAAATCACTGATGTGTTCGTTTAGATTTCTTAAATCCTTCTTAAGAACAGAATTGGCTCTAATGCTATGGGAAATGTAAGCTATGGTCAAACTGGAAGGGCTCAAATAAAATCTCAACCTTGTGAAATTTCTTACCATTACTTAATCTATAGTTCAGTTTCCTCACTTATGTAGTGAAATAATGACATCTACCTCAGTTGGTCTTGGGGTGATTCAATGAATTATTCTATGTATAGAAGTCATCGTACTGCTTGCATACCTAAGCATTTGTACATTGTTAATGACACTTAGATGTTGCATTCAGTTGAGTGTCAAGTGGCCTCAACTATTGAATGAGGGAAGTTTCTTGTTCCTACTATTTGCTACCATCTCTGAAGCACAACGTAAGCATTAGTACATTAATCATGATAAAACATGTAATGTCTAAGGACTTCTATTTTAAAACTTTGATGATTTAGGCAAATGGAAACAATAGAATTTTTTAGGGGTTTAATTGAAGAGTGTTTCCTTAAACAGCACTTTGACTATGCCCACCAGGTCATAGTGTTCTGCCTGAGGTGAATTCCCAAAATAACCATGGACCCATATCAGAGAAACGCTTGCAGAGCACAGGTGAAGTTTGGCTCCTAAAGTTGCCAGGCAACAAGTCGTATCCCTGGCATGGTAGTTTCCTGGAAACATTAGCAGAAGCAACTTAGACACATTTGACTCTGCAGGTGTGTATAGATCATGAAGATTGGACTTAAGAGAAAATTCTAATATAGCTCCTCTGAGCATACAGCCTATCAGTCACCATGCGGATTTAAGTTCACTTCATTCAAGAGTAAGCAAGGTTAAGTGGATTAAATTAAACATTGAAAAATAAGAAAACAAGCAATTGCACATAGGAAATCAGTTAGTCTTTTCAGTGTTATTTCCAGTCACTCTGTAGTAGCTTTTACCTTTTCCAATTGTCAAAGTCAGTCAATCAATTGACTGGTCAGCAAGTCCTGTGCTTCCACTGTGATACAAACATTTTCATTAGGTGTTTGGAAGCTAAAGGCTGTGTTGTATAGTTGATATGCTCTATAGATTTAATGCTCTTTGGGAGTCAATAATGGTGTTGGAAGATTCTTCTATCTACAGTGAAAAGATCTTGGCTTGTCAGGGGTTAGGTGGGAAAGAGGGATAGCTAAGCAAAATCACCCAACAAAAATTTAAAGAGATTAAAACTATTTGGTATATAGCTGCATGTGTACTACTATGATAGATCTATGTCATTATGAATTTCTTAATTCCCACAGTACACTACCCAAAGCACATCCTAATGTAAATGTGGACTTTGGGTCACATGGGTACCTATCAATGTGGGTTCATTGACTTGAATAATAATATCACTTTAGTGGGAGATGTTGATTATGGTTGAATTTATATATGTTCTTGGGAGAACAAAGCTCATTATAATTCTATACTTTAGACACAATTCTGCTGTGACTCTAAAGTGCTCCAAAATAAAGTTTATTTAAAAATATATTAATATCATATATTTATTCATTTTAATTCTTAGTTTAGCATATTAATATTCAAAGTAATTGACTTTACCACGATATTTTCACATGTAATTGTCATTCTGTATTTTCCTCATTCATTCTCCTCCCTTACTGCAGTCGCACATGCCCCCTCCACAGTACAGTTGACCCTTTTCTTACTCTCTTAGTCTTCCTGTATTAGTCAGGGATTTCTAGGGGAACAGAACAATAGAATTAATAAGCCTTACCAAAGGAGATTTATTAGACTGGCTTACAGGAGGAGGGAAGCATAGTCCAACGATGGCCATCTAGACTGTGAGAACCAGGTAGCTGCTCGGTCCACAACCTGGATACCTCGGCAGTCACACTGTGTGCTGAGTGAGGGTCTGGAAGATTCCCAGAGTGTCACTGATACTTGGTTCTTACTGGAAGGCTGTAGAGGCTGGATTCTGTTGTCAGGGAACATTGCCAGCAATTGCAGCATGGAGGGGCAGACACACTCGCCAGTGGGACCTGAAGCAAGCAAGCATAGCCTCGGTTCTCTTTCCTCAGAATGCTGTATCTGGGCTATTGGCCAGAAGGTGCTGCCCACCTAGGGGAAGCGTATCCTCCCCCCACCAGTTAATCTTTCCTGGAAATAACCTCACAGACTCACTCTTTCAGAGGTCTGGCTCTTAGTTACTTCCAGACCCTGTCAAGCTAGGGTTAACTATCAAAATTAACTATCAAAAACCACTCATTTTTAAACTTAATATCCAAAGGCATCTCTTTTATCCTATGATTAATTTTGAAATGAAAACAACAAAATTTTGCCTAATAACTATCCATGTACAACTGAAAATGTACTATTCTTCCCCAGAGTAGATGACAAAGCTTAATTTTTAGTATTCCGTAAACTAAATATGATACTATAGATCTGGCAACACAGCTACTGATACTATTTCAGTCAACATCATGTCACATGGCAAAATGACAGAGGACAAGACGACGAGCTTAAAAAAGCAAAGCAGGAGAATGAGGGCCTAACCTGCCGTCACTGCTTCAGAGAAGGTGGCCAGGAGCACACCTGGGAAGAAAGGTCCCTGAGTAGAAACCTGAAGGAAGGGAGTGGATGAGCCATGTGAGGGAAGATACGATAATGCTAAATAATAAGATAGGTCGGAATAGATAATCTCAAATCTCAGAATATGTTTTAAAGACCTAGCCATTCAGGGAATATTCATTCATTATTTCCATGGGTAGTTTCTTGGTCTATGATGAGTGTTATAAAAAATATATCATCAACTAGATGCTTATAAATAGTAACATTTAGATCTTAGAGTTCTGGAAAGTGGGAAGTCTAAGGTGAAGGTGCTAGTGGATTTGGTGTCTGGTGAATTGGTCTCTTTACTCTTCCTCACACAATAGAAACAATGCCTCATACAATGGAGATAAGGCAGCACAAAATGTTCTCTTTTAAAATTTGAAGATATTTCATATGAAATAATTGTACATATCTAAGGAACTATGGGATCGAAGTGGAAGAAGGAACTCAAGAGACGGGGGAAATAGGAGACAGGTATTATCAAGGGGAAATTTGGGGAAATGGGGAAACAAACTGGGGTAGGAGGAGAGAGGGTAGACGGAGAGAGAGGAGTCATAAACAAAGCTTAAATGGCAAAAAAGCTAGAGGGAAATGTATTAACTGAAAAACCTACTGAAATATGCTCATACAATAGCTGGACTTAAGTGCATGAGTATACATAAAATCTATGTAACAAGAATAAACAAAATGCCAGATAAGAGAAGTCTTCCTTTATGTTATTGGTCAGAATACTCCAAGAGACTCCTAAAAGAACAGTCTATTGTCACAACCCTTGATTACCTCCCAGAACTTGAAGTTAAGACCCTATTGCTGAAGACAGGACATACTTTGGACAGAGGACACAGAGCAAGGGGCCTGTAACCAACCTAGAAGCCTTCTCCCTGAAGACAAGCACTCTCTTAATTCTAGAAGATAATACGCAAGCTGCTAATGGCAAAAAAATCAATCAATGGTTAAATCCTAAAGCTAACAACCTAATAACCACAATGACTGGTAGAGTCAACTTTCGCTGTTGGTGCAGTAGTGGCACTTTAGGTGGGTAATCAACAGCTTTCTAATTTGACTTAAAGCCCTCTCAGTGGAAGACAACTCATGGGTGGCGCTTTAAATATAGCCAAATACACATGGCTGGAGAGGTCATAGATCCTAGAGAAAAACTGTCATATCTATAAAAAAATGAAATTTCTTAGTGTATGCCAAATATGGACCCTTATATTTTTGGACAAGTATTTTGCATAGCACTCATCAAAGAAGCTTCTTTTTGCAACAGATAGAGGCTATAACAGAGTTCCACAGCTGAGAATATATATCTGAGAGATGCCCACCCATAAATAGAATATCTACGGTGGAACCTCAACACCTAAGGTTCATGGAGCATAGCTGAACAAGGGGTAGATAGAGTAATACATCCCTCAACTTTCACCTATGAAGCTTCCTCATACAACAGAATGCAATGCAACTGTCTAAGTTTTAGAAAATAACAGCCTTCAGAGGATAGGACTCTTATATTAAATCTCACCCACCCATGGCTCAGGGACCATTGTGGAAGAGGGGGTGGAAAAATTGTAAGAGCCAGGTTGGTGCATGAGCATAGGGAAACAGAGGCTTTCAGGCCACTTGGAACTTGCTCATATGAACTTACAACAGTAGTGACAAGCATGAACAAGACCCTTTCAAACTCAATCAGACAAAAACCCAGCACAGATGAGGGAAATGGGCATCAGGCACCAACACTAGCCTAGGAACTCCTAGCAACTGATTACTAGTGGGTGAGGGAGACTAGGTCTTTAAGGAAGAGCCTCTAGAAAGACTGACTAGACTCCAGTGGATGAGGTTGCATGGATGGACATCTGGGTAGAAGTACTTGACTAGAAAGGGCTTAACATATATGACACAATATGGTGTGGGGTGCAATGGGGGTGTGGATGGGAGAGGATGTCTAAATTTGATTTAAGACACATTATATGAAATGCACAAAACCTCAATAAAATTTTTTTTGGTCTTTTTGAGACAGGGTCTCCCTGTAGCCCCAGCTGTCCTGGAACTCACTATGTAGACAAGGCTGGCCTGGAACTCACAGAGACCCACCTGCCTCTGCCTCTTGAGTGCGGGGAGTAAAGGCGTGCGCCACCACACCCGGCCTAGTTTATTTTAAATCTATATGTGTTGTGCTTTAGTGTATGTCTGTTCACCATAGGTATGCAGGCAATTGTGAGCCTCCATGTGGGTGCTGGGAATTGGACCTGGGTCCTTTGAATGAACAGCAAATGCTCTTAACCACGGAGCCATTTTTCCAGCCTCCTTTTTTTTGGTTACTTGAGTTATAACTTTATGTAATTGATTTTCAATTTTCTAATACTTAGGTCTAGAGCTATAAATTCTAAGCATTAGTTTAGCTTCATCTTATAAACTTCAGTATGTTGTGATTTCAGAATTAGTCAATTAAAATGTTTTCTAGATGTATTTGTAACTCAGAAATCTGTTTCTTAATTTCCAGACATTTAGGGATTTTTAATTTATATTTTCCATGTCACTGTACATAAGCTATATGGATTTTGAAAGTGTGGTTATTGTAGCCAACTGGCTTAATTGATTAATTAATTACTTAATTAATTACTTCAATTCTGGTGTTATGTGTTGCTGTAGCTAAAGGACAAATAGCCACTTAGAGTCAGAAGTCATTTTTTCAATCCTGGCTTTTGGTATTTTTTTGAGGCACAGTCTCCCTATAGCCAAAGATACACCTGCATCTGCCTCCCAAGTGCTGGGATTAAAGGCATGTGCCACCACGCAAGGCAATAAAATATTTTTTACAAAGCATTGCTATAGACTTCAGTAAGTGCCTGGCACTGTGGAAGGCTGGAACTTATTCTTCCTATCTGTGTTTTGATATTCATTATAAATGGAGACTGGATAACTAGGTCTGCTTAGGGCACTAACCTCATTTTTTAGGACTTCACAACCTAATCATCTCCTTAAAGCTCCCGTCTGCTAATGTTGGTTGTTAGGGCCTTAGTGATTAACTTTCAGCCCAAGAATTCTGAGGGCACAAACATTTATAGCAGAGTAGTGCACTTTTGAAGTCAGTTCTTTGAATTCCAGTTGGACATATTTACTCAATTAATATTTATGTGGAATTAAATGTTCATAGAGTGAAGTAATAAATGCTGGGTGAGCAATTACCATCCTCCACTCCAGCTGTGGTGATCTTGTCTATTCAAATCTACAACAAATTTTCTTAGAGGAACGATTTAACTACTGTTCCAACGTAACAGTAAAGGTGAACATAGTCTACCAAAGTGAGTTGAACTTCCGACTGGTTGACAATTTGATGAAATTAAGATACATTCACTCCAAAAATTTTAAATAAAATAAAACATTGACTAGGTAAAATTTGATACAGTGGTGGAACATTTTTTTGACATTTTATGGAAGAGAACACTGACTGTCTTGGGGATTCTAACCACATTTAACAGAATATTTATGATTGATTATGACCCAGGTATTTTACAGTTCAGGAAGCTATAGGTTAAATTTTAGAACAACAATAAAAGAAGCTGATTTATTTCTGGTGATTGACAAAGAATTACGTCTATAATTGTGTTGCATCTTAAAATATAAGCCAGTTTATTTTAACTCTAATATAAGTATCTTATGTTAGCAATTCTTCCCAATTTAGATTGTGTAAAATGCCATTGTTTTTATATTTTTTACAAATTAGATTTTTTTGAACTAATATAGATTTGCAAAACTGGCACATAGTAATAGGTACTCTATGATAAATATGATGCGTATACATAACATATAAACTTCTTTCATATCATTTTGTATTAATTTTCTCAAATCACTGCTTCTCTCATTAGTGAATTAAATAAAAATTAGACAAATGATGACTATGTATTTTATAAGAATTGTGGTTTTAGCATTTTGAGAATTACACTTGACAGAAGACTGCCCCTATGATATCAGACTCAGCTCTAAGTCTTAATTGAAAGTAACTCTCTTATACACAATTCTGAATATTTTTACATATGAGACTGTTCCATGATTGTATTCCAAGTCATCTACAATCACACCTGAAAAACATTCTTTGGGTTGTTATAAATGCTTTAGAAATCAGTTTTTCATTAGGATTTTCTAGTAAATGTGAATTCTAATAGGATTTCAAATATTTGGGAAAAGATTGACTTAGATTTTTGGACAAGTAACTTCTCTCTGTCATGTCTTCACTGCTACACGTGTGTGAGCTCAGCCGGGAGGTGAGCAACAAGAACCATTAGCTACAATGCAAACAGGGGACACGGAGAGGTTTTACTTACTGAAATTAAAGTGTAGTGTCAAGCACTGGGACGTTAGTAGAATTTTTTTTTTTTAATTGAGTAAAGATATGAACAAAGCCATTTACAGAAAACAGCTTCGGAAGACAGAGAGAGGAAGATGTGAAAGTTTGTCACAAAGCTGTGCAGTTACTTAAAAGCAAAGACCTTTGTCACCAAACACTGTAGCACAAGTCGTACATAAATTCTGGTTATTTATAGTAATTTGGAATCAATACAAAGAAAGGTTTGGACATAAGATTTTTAAATATTTTATTTACTTTTATTTTATGTGTATGAGTGTATTGCCTGTATGTATATGAGTACCCCGGTGTCCTGCAATGCTCAGGAGGTCAGAAGAGGGCTTCAGATTCCCCTGGAACTGGAGTTAAGGACGGTTCCTAGCCGCCATGTGGGTGCTGGGAATCAAACCCGGGTCCTCTGCAAGAGCAGTCACTGCCCTTAACCGCTGAGCCATCTCTCCAGCCCGAGCCATAGGATTTTAAACAAGAACACATCACAAGGACACCGTAAATTACACAAACAACAAACTGCTCCTCATGAATTCTGTTCAGAGTCTCACAGTGAAAGGTGTGAGCATTAGATCTGAACTGCCTGCATTCAGTTCTTAGTCTATGCTTATTTGTTGGGTTATTTAAAGCCTGTTACTGGGGCCAGTTCTAGGGGAATCCGAAGCCCTTTTCTGACTTCCGTGGTATTGCACGACATGGGTGCACTCACACACTTGCAAGCAATACACTCATGCACATAAAATAATATAAATAATAAAATATTTTAAAAAATAATAAAAAGCCTGCTCTTAATTGTCCTTATCTGTAAAATGTGACTAATAGTAACAATTATTGCATAATATACTTAAAGATCACGTTCTTTCATGAATATAAAAGATTTTGGAGTTGCAGGGGTGGCTGGCTCAGCAGGCAAGAGCATATACTGCTCTTGCAGAGGACTCAAGGTCAGTTCCTGGCAGTCATTCCAGGGTGGCTCATGACTACCTATAATTTCGGCTTGAGGGTACCTGATGTCCACTTTGAGCCTCCAAAACCAGTGACAATCATGTCTACAGATCCCCACATAGGCACAGACATGAACGTAATTAAAAATAACAAATATTAAAAAATCAGGCATATAAGCTACTGCTACCATAACACAGTACTTGGATATAGTAACTGAAAAAGGAGGAAAAGGAGCAAAGTTTGTTTCAAGGAGTGGTGATTAGAATGTTAAGAAAAATGGGTTTTATAAAATATTCAAACATTTTCTGGTTCAACCAAGATAAGATTTTCATAAAGAGTTGTCTATTAGATATGTGACCAATGACTCCTTTTGAACTCATTTAATTCAAAATTTTTATCCATAGAAAGTCAGCATAGGAAGGATTCCTAGAAACTCTTTAATCAGTTCCAAACTTTGGCTTGTATGTGAGTCAAAATGGAACATTGTTAACATTCCAGTTCCTGGATAATGTCACAAGCCTACTGAGACTGGAAATATCAGGGCCCGTTTTTCATGTTAGCATGATGCAGGTAAAATTTAAAGTCCTAGTTATCTAAATCTAGTCCAATTGTCTCATTTATCACACCAGAAATTGAAGTGCAGAGGCCTAAAATGGCTTAAACAAGTTAACATTCCCAGGCTGCCTTTGGAACCAGAACTCTGGCCTCCTGTGTCCTGATGGAGCTCCTCCCTTCATATCTCTGTAGTGCCAGGTGGAGTGCAGAACACATGGAAGTCAGCCACACCCTGCACCCAAGTGTGCAGAGGCTTGGGGCATCCGTGAGGCTTTGGATTGAATACTCATTATGCCTTCTCATACACCTGCAGCTTGATAGGAAATGTCTGAGCTGTTGCTTAGCAATGACATTGTTTGGGAGTCTTAAGATTTCAGCAGAGGATACAAAAGACATGTAAATTATTAAAGGGACCCCTCTATATCTCACTTACCATAGCATGTTATTTGTCTAACCTCCCTACCATTAAAGAGAGTGCAGGAGATAGCAAACGATGATGCTGATATGAAACCATCTTCATTTACTAAAAGTCGTTCCTTTGTTGGGGTAAGAGAGAAGACTGAGATGTCAGAACACATGTTCCCCTTTTAAAATTTTTCTGTTCTTTCTCATCAGGAAAGTAAGTCATAGTCAAGAAAATTGATGCACTTAGGAGGTATTTCTTACTTTATATGTCCCCCACTATTTATTGTCAGTATATTTGAAATTTCCACTGCAGGGAATTCCGCTCTAGGCTCCAGGAGACATCTGGCAGGAGTGTGTAGTTTGATTTGCCTTATGGACAGTCAGTGGAAAGATGTGATAATTCCATTTCTGTCCAACAGCCTAACGCATGTTGTTAAATGTCAAGTATTTCTACCAACAGCTGGAAAAATGAAACCACAGAAAGTCTTGTTTTTATCCTAGTGTCTCTCATTCTGCACAGGAAACAACTTTGACCGTGTGGTCAGAATATTAATAGTATCTCTATTCAGGATAGATTTATTCTCTCTTTTAACAGTAAGAATGTCTACTTTTCCTTCCTCTCATTTTATTTCCCACACTTTGACTCAGAAGTCATCTGAGGAGAATTTATCAAATTTACTTTCAAACTGACAGGGAGATGGTCCTCTTCCAGCTGATTCAAGCGTGCAGTGAATCCTGTGTTCTGTGAGGCTTGATGGAGCAATGGGCAAGACAGTGAAACAGGAATTGAGTCTTCAGAAAAATGTGAATTTAACCATTGTCAATATCATGGGGACATTTTCTAAAATTCAGGAGTCAAACTTACAGGGCCATTTCTTGAAATATCAATTTGTGCAGTCATTCAGTCTGGTTAACCAGGCGCCAGTGGATGACCCCACACCAAATGGCATTTGGGGACACACATTTGACTTTATGGGTCTCTCTC
>NW_008335439.1:929471-942035 GCF_000622305.1 Nannospalax galili
ATTTGCATGAAATTCACAAATTTTCTATTAAAAAGGAAAAAAAAAACTGTAACTTACCTCTCTGTCTATAACTTCTGGATATTGACCATGAGGACATTTCCACATTTTCAACTATAGATGCTATTTCGCTTTGGACAAATACTTCTAGAAATCAAAGCCTTCTATCAGAAGGATTGCACCTAAATTTCTCAAATATACGGTGCAATATTGAGAGTCAGAGAAGTTTACTCCAGTGACACTATCATAGCGGACATTAGCAGGAAGTTTTCCTGTTTCCCTGCCAATTTAATCAATCAATCAAAGATGTGGTGAACTAGAGACTTCAGGAGCCAGGTGCTGCTGGACTCCAAGCCAACAAAGACCAAGGAGGGAAGGAAATGCTTCAAAGTTCAGAGAGCTGAGGAAACGGATGTCAACAGGGCAGGGTTAAGGAATGGTTTGGAGTCAGCATGAGTTCATGGATCACCTGAATGTGAGTTAACATTTCTTTACCCCTGAACTGTGTTTTCCTGTCTGACACCATATCAAACTCAAAACATCAGCGTGAAAGGGACAGAGACAGGAGGACAGCTCAAGGCAAGCAGTTTCACACAGAATGAGAGGTAGGACACACAAGACATGCTAAAGATTTAGATGTCATTCTAACAACCGTTGGAATCACGGGATTGTTTTCTAAGGAATTCTGTAGGACCCATTACAGTATTTACTCTATCGTGAAACACAAAAAATTTGGAAACTTAAAAATAAAGCAAGTAAAGGGAAGCATACAGAGCACACTTAGAGTAAGAGAGTTGGTTGATGGACATTCAGCCTGTCCTCAATAAACGTCATGTTCGCCTGTCACCGCTCTCCCAGCCCCGGGTGTTCTATTCTCCATTCATTGAGGTAAGTCTAACAAGTATGTCCTGTAGGAGAGCCAAATATTAAAGGGTCGTGGGGAAAGTATGCAGTCTAAGACTGTAGTTAGGCTCTGGGAGTATCCAATCACTTCAGATGCCTGTCTTAGAATCTCTTCACTTATATACCACCTACCAAAAATAAAATAATCTGGAATACCATAATGAAGACAGATATCTCAGATGCTAATTAAAATAAAACACCAAAAAATTATATATATATATATATATGTATAATCAGCAGCAGCAAAATTGAACTCTGCATTATGTGGGGGGCTATGGAGACACCTTACTTCGATTTTGACTTCCTTGTGTATCAGTCAAGTGATGTGAGTTCGCCCTGCAATCCTCACTTCCAGGCACTCTGCAGAGTTCTGTCACTGCAACCCACCAGCAAAGCAGAAGGAAAACACAGCAAACCCAAACTCCATGCACATAGGTGCCAAGTAAGATAGGCAACCTGATCTCACATTTAAGATTCATCAGGTATCGAGATGAACTTTTTGTGGCAGTCCATTTGACACAATGTTTATGCTGGGCCTTTAGATGTGTTGTTAGCATAAATGGAAGCAATATTTTGAAGACTTTAATTTATAATTAAATTGGTTTTTCCCCTTTGGGGAAAATTCATTCTGCTCTGATCATACTTCAGGCAGCTTTTTCTTCTGCCCTAGGCCTTCACTATTGGCCCCACAAGCATCCAACATGAAATCTGGCATTTGATGAAGACCCAGAATGTATTATCTAAAGCTGATACTTTCTATTCTGGTCCCAGAAAAAAATGCAGTTGTTGATAAATTTATAAACAGTTGTCTAGAGTGACTGATGCCAATCACAACTTAGGCAGAGGGGGCTGTCTGTGTGAAGACCTCTTGCCATTCATAAGGTAGGACAGGTATCAGAGCATGAACCATAGTGTGGAGGCAACCCCACCCTCAGAGTAATCAAATTTGTTTCATTTATGCTGAAATATTGCACAGAAATAGCTGCCTGCTGTCCATGCCAGGCTTGGATATCCTACAAGCCAGCTCTGGGTTCTGGCCAATAGGGTGCTGATTGATTTAGAGGAAAAAAGGCTTTATTATAAATACAAAAGGAAAGAATAAAGTTAAAGTCTCTCCTCTGGGTGTTTTGTGTTTTCTTTCTCCAACAGATAATCAGAGAGCAATTCTGGCCAGGGTTTAAACTCTTTTACTTGGAAATGTCAATCAATAGGGTGCATTTGAGACTTTCCAATGATGATGCTCATGAGGGAGACAGTACCATACTTTTTGTCAAATACAAAATATTAAAAACAAAATAATAAATTCTAACTGCAGTAGAGATATTCTGAAAAAAAAAAAAACCAGTGCTTATTTAGAGTGAAAACCCAAGGGCAGAACACCAGCTTCTAATTCTTTTCAACACTGATGATTTTTGAAATATGAGAATTGAAGAACTAAGGTTTGAAGGTTTTTGCTGTGATTTACTGACATCAAATATTTAAGTACAGTTTGTGAAACATTTTAGAAAGTAAAACTGTTTGTAGGAGCAGATCTTCCATTGGTTTTAGGTGGAAAGCCATGAGCTTTACTGAAAAACTACCACTGGGGTTTAACCTAAAGCCTAGACAAGGTCTGGTAGAGATCAGGGAAAAGGGACTCAGCGATTTAATTTGCAGCATACTCCAATATTCTGATCTGATACCTTGGAGTAGGACATTCTCCATTTTTCTTAAACTTCTGTTTCATGTTTGACACCTTTTCACTTACAAGTAATAAAAGCGTTATATGGCATGACTGATTTTCTGGCCAAGCTGAACAACGCATGCTAGGACAGGACAAAGGCAGCACACTTGGATGACCTATGAGGGTTTATGAGTCCAGCAGGTTCCTAGATTCCCTCCTGGACGTCCCTCAGATCTCCTCACTCCTTGCTCACTGTCCTCTAACACTGCTCTTGTGTTCCTCTAATATGCAGGCTTTGCCTGGCCCCTGCTGTGCCTCTTAACCCAGTGTTCTAATTTATAAGCTCTCTCCTCCCATGACTGTTATCTGTTTTTCTGTTTTCACTGGTTTCATGCATTCAGCCTCTAACATATTGTATGACTACCAGTCAGCTCATTGTGTTTTTTGTTTCCTTTCTACCTGACTTTACTGTGAAGGAGGAGACATTTCTTGTTGTGTTAATATGTCTCAGGAGTATGTAGAACAGTGGCTAGCTCATAGTAGGTACTTGATAGTATTTTTGTGTGTGTAAATAAATCGATAAATGGATAATGCATTAAACAGTTTTGATTAGATTATAAAATGTTAGAGTTCTCAATCTAGTGTCCTGACATCTATTTCTCACCTCCCCTTTGGGCCCTTGGTTAATTGAGCTGACATGGGTCCCACACTCAATGCCACCACTGCCACAGGCTCACATGAGCTAGCCTCCAGTGGCCTGGAGGCCTCTACCTCCCTGGATTTGTATGAAATTTAAAATGAGCAATAAAAATGTGAAAAAAAAAACCAACAAAAATGTTAGAGTTAAAAATCATTCTTATAGGTTAATTTTGAGAACTTTTCTTTCACCCGTTAGTGCAATTTTCTAGAATTGGGTTGAAAGTCATTATCACAATTCTTATCTATTTAGCGAAAGTCAACTACTGCATGGAGCTAAGGGGTTTTTAATAGTGTGATGTTTGCGGCCAGACAGAGCTGCTGTTGGCGTTCACCTCTGTCATCTGCTAGAGGCGACTGCAGAAGTTACTTAATCTTAAGATTAATTTTTTCATTAAAATGAAGATAAGACCATCCTCTCGACAAAGTCAATGGTAGTGCTAATCATGACATTCATAATGCACCTAGCGTGATGCAAGGTGGAAACTCTAATTGTAGTTGTTTCCATTCGCTTGTCTTTAGGTGTCCTCTACATTGGCATCCTTTAAAACTACAAACATATAACTCTGTTCAAATGAATCGAATCAGAGGTGGAGGTGAGTGGTCTGGAAATCTTCCAGAATGTGCAGCTGGAATCCATGTCATTAGGAGTGAATTATTTCAGCTGCTTGGACCTCAGGTTCTCTTTAGTGAAAGGAGAATTTCAGTTAACAACTGTGTTCTCAATATCAAGAATCAAATGTTACATTTAACAACTGGAAAATTGTTCCATCTAGATCATATACAGTGAGTTACTGAAGAATTCCAAGTACTCTTGAAGAGAATGTGCAAGGTGATGTTGATATGCACACCCTTGCAAGCCTGTATGAACTTGTACACACACACAACACACACATACACACACATACGCACACACATATACACACATACACAACACACACAACGCACATACACATACACACACGTACACACACGTACACACACCACACACACAACACACAACACACACATACACACAACACACACATACACACAACACACACATACACACACAACACACACGCACATACACAACACACACACATACTCACATACACACATACACGTACACACACATACACACAACACACATATACACAACACACACATACACACACAACACACACATACTCATATACACACACACAACACACACAACACATACACATACACACACATACACACACATGCACACACAACACACACATACACACGCACATACACACATACACACAATACACATACACATACCCATATACACACACATACATACATATACACACATACAAACAACACACACATGCACATACTCATATACACGCACAACACACACATACACACACAACACTCATACAACACACACATACACACACACAAACAACACACACACACATGCACATACTCACATACACACACAACACTCATACAGCACACACATATACACACACACATAGTCATATACACACACATACACACAACACATACACATACACACACATACACACATGCACACATACACATACAACACACACATACACATAACACACACACATACACATACTCATATACACACATGCACACACATACATATACACATATACACAAAACACATACAACACACACATGCACACACATACACACACAACACACATACACACACACATACACACATATACACACACACACAACACACACACATACATACACACACATACTCACATACACACACATACACACATGTACACACAACACACACATACATACACACACAACACACACATACTCATATACAAACACATACACACAACACACACAACACGTACACATACACACATACACACACAACACACACATGCACATACACACATACACACAATACACATACACATACTCATATACACATACATACACACACATACACACAACACACACATACACATACATACACATACTCATATACACACACATACACACAACACATATACAACACACACATACACACACATGCACATACTCGTATACACGCACAACACTCACATACACACATACATACATACACACACATACACACAACACACACATACACATACATACACATACTCATATACACACACATACACACAACACATACACACACATACACACACAACACTCATACAACACACACATACACACACATGCACATACTCATATACACACACAACACTCACATACACACACATACATACATACACACATATACACACAACACACACATACACACACATACACATACTCATATTCACACACATACACACAACGCATACACACACATACACACACAACACTCATACAACACACACATACACACACATGCACATACTCATATACACACACAACACTCACATACACACACAACACTCATACAACACACACATATACACACACACACATACACATACTCATATACACACACATACACACAACACATACACACACATACATATACAACACACACATACACACATACACACACAACACACACATATACACATACTCATATACACACATGCACACATATACACACATACACACATATACACACAACACATACAACACACGCATACATACACACACAACACACACATACACACATACACACACACACAACACACACACACAGAGTTCATTTAATCTGGCACAACCTCATTCAAATCTTGGTCATCAACTATTTAAAAATGAATCCAAAATTCAAATGACCATGTTTACAGGGATAGAAACTACCAAGATATAAAATACAGGGATGCTAAATTTAAGAAATGTATTTGTGTCAAACTTCTACAGACAAAATGAAAGGTGTGAAAATGCACATATATGGTGAATATCACAAGAAAAAATACTTAAAAGCAATAAATAAATAATAAAATCAGTGAATAAAATGAAATGAGTGAGAAAAGGCACTACAGAGTTATCATTTGAATTAAAACCTGGATGAAAAGAAGAATGTTGGTATATGTGGAAGAATATTTCAATAATTTTAGTAGCTCTAGGATAAAAGAAATTTCGGATCACAGGCAAAGTTGGAAATGGCTGAACAATATCCAGAGATTAGAAGGAACATTTAGGATAATCATCAAAAACACTTTAAGCACTAAGAAAAGCACAGGAATTTGATTTGATAACTTTTGGAATTTTAGGTACTTGCATATGAAAAGTAATACTATCAATCGATCTGTTCAGATGCTATTGTAAGGAGCTAACTGAGGCAGATGCTTTTGAGACAAACTCCTATATTAAATACTACCTTAAAGTATTTTTACCTTTTGGTATAGCTTTGGGGACAAAGAAACTAAGCGTTCCCAGAGGCATTCTTGTCAGCCATCTTTGTGAAGCAAGTAGAATGTGCCTGGAAGTTTTCCGGCCCATCACTAAGCCTCTCAACCACATGCTCTATGACACAGCTTGACTGTATCTTCCATCTTTCATTCTTGAACTATCTTCTTACACTATGCTTGTTCAGTAATGTACATCTTAAATTGAGCATACCCATGAACGTGTCCATCCTCAAAGTGTTTCCTACTGGAAACACTGTTTGCAGTGTTTGGGTTCCTTGAATAAAATCATAAGCAGTTTTTGTTTGAGGAGGACATTGCTTTGGAATGAATTCTCGTGCTCTGTTAACATTACAGAAATATATCGTTGAACTCAGCTTCCATTTTCATCCTTTTGGCTTATATTCAGTGTTAGCCATGATATAAGGTCAAGTTCCAAAGGAAGAAAATCTCAGATTAGTCAGGTAGTTTCCCTGTATGTGTAAGTTCAAAGACACATTATGAGATGGAAAAACAAATTAAACTAGAAGGGACTCAAGAACACAACTGAAAAGATGAGGCACACTTACAGAGTTTTTGGCATGTTTGTTATATCAAAAGTTCCTCAGCTGGTGGGTGTAAAACCACAGTGAGCAATGGTTTAATGGAATGTACCGATCAAATCGAGAGGTTTGAGTATGAATTTGTAAATAGAAAATAAGTTCTTGAAAACTTAAAGTGGTCTCTACTTTAATAGTAATTAAGTAATAGAAAACCTTCTTGCCATGGGTTCTATGATCTTCAGTGCATCTTGTATAAATGACCGGAACAGTCTTTCTAAATATAATTGTGATGACATTAGTCCCTTACCTAACACATCCAAGAGCATTTTCTCACCTACCTAATAAAATCATAACTTGTTTACGTGGAATATGCTTCTTCATTGTCTGTCACCCTTGCCTAGAAACCAGATATGGGTTCTGGAAACTGAACTCAGATCCTCCTCAAGAGTAGTGCACTCTCCTCAGCATTGAGCCATCTCTCCACCCTGACATATATTCATATTTGTCACTAATGTTGTTTCTGAGTCAGTCCTCTAAATTCCTAGAAAAAGCAACTTAAACATCTGTTCTGGGAAATTTACTTTATCAAAGCACCTTAAGGTCCCTTTAGGGTTTTGAATATGTTCTCCTATTACAGTGCCTAACTGCATGGTGCAAGCTTATTTCTCTCATGGTGTAACATATTAGGATATGTTACTCTATTCTATTGCCCTGCATTGGTTAAGTTTTATTGTGTTGTAGTTTGAATGAAAATGCCCTCTGTAGGCTCATGTATTTAAACACATGCTCCCCAGTTGGTAGCGCTGTTTGTGAAGATTATGGACCTTTATCAGGTGGGACCACCTGGAGGAAGTGTGACATTGGGAGCAGGCTTTTATGTGCTGTATCCTCACCCACTGAGGTCAGAGATTAAAGGGTCACTCTTGTGGGATCTATGAAGAAAGGTCATGAGGTTTCAGAGAGGGACAAAGATTCTATTATCAACTGGGCTACAGGCCGTGTCTGTGATATTTTGGCGAAAGAGAAAACAATGCCTGCATTTTGCCTATTTCCTGAGAATTTGTGAAAGCCTGAATTTAAAAGTCATAGACTAATTTCTTTGTCAGAGAAAATTTCAAGGTAGCATAACACTGAGTGTATGGCATTATTATCACTGATTACTATTATTAAGATCTACTATGAAAAAGCCAACAAATGGGCTGAAAGAAATTAAAGATGTGTAGTTTGTAGAGGGAAAGAACACTTGAAGCTTAGTGTTGTAGCTAAGTCATGGTGTTGAAGAGGCTGTGACTGTGAAAGAAATTTGTAGCATTGAAGGGAAGCCTGCTTCACACTGGATCGATAGGGAAGTTTCTCTGAGGGTGAGACCTCACTCAGCCAAGGCTCTGATTTATAAAATGAGAAAGTCAAAGGGGATTCCTGCTCCCAGAAATCAAATACCTGGGGAAGCTTTTTTAGTAACATCAGCATACAAAAGCTGTTGCTGCTGTGGTCCAAGAGGGGCAGGTTCCACACTGAGCTGAGTCTAGAACCTGTAGACCATGTTGTAGTTTTGGAGGCATGAAAGATGCAAAATTGGGGGGAACCTGGATTCTTTCCCCATAGATTAGAGAGCCACCGAAGCAAGGCAATATGTGGCAGAATCTGTGTCCTTGTGAAGAGACCCTAAGAAGCCCATGTGAAGCTGTGAATGTGAATTCTGGATTATGAGACTCCACGATGTTGGCGATGTCCGAGGACAGGACATGTCCCTAAAAGAGCTGCATACAGGGAGTGTTAGCAGCCCAAGAAACAAATGTATGTTTCAGGAAGCAGAGCTAGAATGACTGAACCATCTATGCCCTTTGACACCAAAGACCCAGAGACGTGGCATGGAGCAAAAGACTTGATGTTTGCTCTGTTGGGTTTCAGTTTTGCTTTGGTCCAGTCTCCTTACTCTGTTCTCTTTCCCCCTTTTTAAAATGGAAATGTATACTCCGCTACTGTGTCGGAAGTCTGTAATTTGAGGTGTTTTTTAAAACGGGGGTCACAGCAGATCGCCTTGCGTCTCAAGGCTAAAGTCTTTTTGAACAACATTTGGACTCTAAAGCCTACAAAGATTTTGAGGTTGAATTAAAAGCATCCACAAATCTATCGTAGGAATGCCTTTTACAATATGGACATAATCTGGACTAAGGACTTTTATTTAACCTTGTAGTCAAAAAGTTACTGTTTATAATGTAAACAAGCTTACTGAGCTATAGGCTCCTCTTGTGACCTGGGTAGATGGGCTTAATCCCTCACCCAAGATGTATGAATTCCTGTATGTATGCATGTTTTGCATACCAATGTGCTACAAGCTGCATAGATTTTCCAACTGCAAACAATGAATGGAATTGAGAAACATCTGTTTGTAGTTGAATGTGTGATATTCTAGGTTTAGGGATCAAAAGGCAAGATTCTCTGATAAGAATAGGTCCTGCCTTTTACTTCTCCATTTCAATAACTAATGAGTGAAACCAATGAGCACAGTTCTGAAAGAACTATGAAGAAAAACATTCTCAGCAGTTTGGGTCCCTTCTTGGCCTTAAAATGCATGCTAAGAGTCAGGCTGTTTCTTTAGTAAAGCATAACCATAATGTGGCTTAGTAACACACCAAACTATGATGACTGGAGACAGACTGTCATATTTTTAATGAGAAATGTTTCCCAAAGGATGATGTATTTGAACACTTGAAGCCTAGTTGGCAGTGCTGTTTGGGAAGTTTATTGAGCCTTTAGGGGGTAGAGCCTTGTAGAACCAAGTACCTCACCAGTATCAGGCTTCAGTGTTTTATGGCTTAGTCAGTTCCTCTTCTCCATGCTTCTGTGTATGGGTAAATGTGATTAGGTAGCCTTAGGCTCCTGTTGCCATGCCTCCCCCACCAAGATGGGCTGTATATACAGTGAAGGGGTTGTAAGCTATAATAAACTCTGGCCACTAAGTTGTTTTTGTCAGGGTAGTCTATCACAGCAACAGTAAAGTAACTAATACATTAAGATATTATATTTCAGAAGAGCAAGAATTATTTCATTTTTATTTCATTACCATGAGCAATATGGAATCATTGTGATTACCCAGTGTACACACGGTTTCTACAGTATGGGTTCAAGCAACTGTAGTTTGAAAGTATCTGGGAAAAATGTATCTGTAATGAACATACACAGTCCTTTTTCTTATTGTGGTTTCCTGAGACATACAATAGAACAACTTTTTCTATAATATTTAAATTGCATTGTGAGCTATAACTAATGATTCAAAGTACATGGGAGAATGAGCACAGGTTATAGCCAAATACCATGTCATTTTCTGTAAGAGAATCCTGCATGTGTAGATTTTGGGCAATTGCGGTGATCCTAGACTCACATACATACTAGGGAACAATTATATATCATCTGAACAAATTCTATAATAGTTAATATTTAGATATGAAAAGTATGTGTCCTTGTTTGTTTCTCATTGCTGTGACAAAACACTCTGACCACTACCAACTTGGGGAGGAAAGGGTTTACTCAGCTTACATCTCCCAGGTCACAGTTCATCAGGGAGCCCAAGTTAGGAACTCAGGGCAGGAACCTGGAAGCAGGAGCTGGAGCACAGGCCATGGAGGAATGCTGCTTTCTGGCTTGCTCCCCTGGCCCCTGCTCAGCCTGCTTTCTTACGCAACACAGGCCCACCTGCACAGGGGTGGCACCACCCACAGTGGGCTGGGCCCTCCCACATCACTCATCAAGAAGATGCCCTATGGACATGGCCACAGGCCAGTCCAATAGAGGCAATCTCCCAATTGAGGCTCCCTCAACCCAGGTGTGTCAAGTTGACACTAAAGCTCTCCAGCACAGGATGTTAAAGAAAGAGCTGGGTATCTTTCCCTTTACTTATCTTTAATCTCTACTGATGTTTCAAATTTCCCTGAGAAAATAGACCTCCAGCCTAAGAAGTTCATGCCCATGCTTCTTTACATTCCTGGTTTTCTCTCATTTGTTTCTAGAGTACTTAAAATGTCTAATATCAGAAAAAATAAATCATTTCATTTGTTTTGGCTTTCGTCAGCCTCACCTCACTCCACTAGAACACAAGCTCCACACAAGACTCTTCATATGTTTTGTTCACTCTTGGACCCTCAGCTTTTAGCACAATCAATGGTAAACAAAAAAAAAGTCTTCACCTTAGCTGCATGTGGGGGAGGGGCTAAGGATATATAAGCTGAGAGCACCACTAGGTACCTCTCTTGCCATTTTGTGTGACTGTCAGGAAGTCATGGGATCTATAATTCAGTGTGGACTTTCCAGGGCAGCTGTAAGGGGGTGGCACCCACTCTCTATAAATAAACCCCCACCATATTCTCTGTTGGAAAACCCAATAAACTCATTAGAATTTTCAAAAAAAAAAAAAAAAGAACAGCACTAATGGAAACCTTCATTAGTCCACCAAAACTGACCCTGTGTTGGTGAATCCTTTGGTCTTTGATTGCTTATTCCCATTCCCACCCCCCTTAAACTACATTGTATATATATTTTTATGTAACCTGCTTCAAGTTATTTCTGTAAAAATGTGTTAAAAATTACCTCTCTTTGGAATAAAAAAAAAAATAATGCATCTGAAATATTTCATACAATCTGTGACAAATGGTATCAATAAATTGTAGCTGCTATTATTGTTACATCAAAACATCTCTCCAGGTTTGCGACTCTGCCCCATGGATACATTTTTAAAGTGATTTATGATGAATTCATGCAAACATTATTAGAATTGAATTCTCTCCCATGGCTGCAGAGGCTATCATCTCTGGGTCACTGTTACCCAAAGTTCCTTCCTCAAGTCATCGCTCAGGGGTAGAACTGAGAAACTTTCTTGCTTTACAGTTGTTGGACTTTTTCTGGTGACAGTGCTGTTGCTTGGTGGCATCATTGCTCTGACTGGTGTTGACCTAGGTACAGCCATTGTTCCTGCTACTTGGATCTTTTTGAAAATTATTTGTTTTATTTTATATGTATGAGTGTATCGCCTGCATGTATGTAAGTGTACCTATGTCGTGCAGTGCGCTTGGAGATCTGAAGAGGGTGTTGGATTCCCCTGGAACTGGAGTTGCAGATGGTTGTTAGCTACCATAGAAGTGCTGGAAAACTTGGATTCAAACCAAGGGTAATGAAGACCAGAATTCGTGCTGTGGGCTGTACAGCCCAAGTTCTTGCTGGGGAAAGAATCTCTATACATTGATATGGGAAAAGTACAGAGTCCCTTTAAATCTCACTACTCATTTCTTTTTTAAGAGAGTTGCATTAAATGATCCTAATGTGGTTTTCAACTTTAAATGCTAGCTGTTTTCAATCAATTATACCTTTTTACAGTTAAAAGAAAATAAAGAAAAGCCTGTGTTTGAGTTTAAAATGA
>NW_008335439.1:942165-945141 GCF_000622305.1 Nannospalax galili
ATCTATATCTATATCTACATATATATCCTTGAATGTATATGTATGCATATATACATAAGTATGTGTGTATAATGATAATAATTTCAGAAGAAGTCATGAATTCAAGAGGGGATTGGGCACACAGAAGGAACTGGAGGGATGAGGAATGTGGAAATACAGTTTATTCATGTATGAAATTCTCAAAAAAATTTACAAATTTTATGTATGCCCACTAATTGTTTGAGGATACATTTCTTCATTATTAAAACAAAGAATTCTCATTGAGTGTTTTCCTTAAGAAATAGTGTCTACCATTTTGAAATATAGTTCATTCACCAAACCTTGTCACACGGTTGTGTACATGTCCACAAGGAAGGGATTTCCCTCTCCTTTTGTGCTCAGGAGAGCTGAAACCAAATATCATTGAACTACATGACTAGTAATGTGGTTACGTGCACTGTTTCTAGTTTATCATCTTCCATTCTATGTGTAACCTGTTACAAGGAAACTCCACATAAGAGCATTTTTACACATGTATCATGTTTTTCCTGCTGGGGTTTTATCTGAGAAATGCTTGCTTAATCTAAACTTTTAAATAAGGTATTTTCTAATTCCTTCTAGAAAACTTAGGTTTTCCTTTAGGGCTACAGTTTCTTTTGAGTTAGTTTGTGAACATGGTGAAAGGGTACAGATATGCTGATTTGGTTGCATTAGTCTTTCTTTACCTGATATGCATTTATTTCATTTCTTACTTTATATTTTCTTCTAAAATGTCTAATCCATTCTGAGCTATAATTAGCCTCATTTTCCTCTTAGACATTGATCTTTTCAAATGTCTCTTTTAAGCTTTGTATGGTAGATGTGGAAAAGTACTTTGCTAAATCCATCTGAGCACATTTCCTAATGTTGTAGACTTTGTGTTTTTACAACTTGGTTAGAGAGAAGGAATATTATATATTCTGTCCCTAAAGTAATCAGAAAGATTGTTTCCCCTGATATTTTCATGTGGTTCTTTCCCTGAACTCTAGTACCTCCTTATACCTATGTCTGTGCCAATACTGCACTGCAGAATTTGTGCACATCTCCAAAACTGCTCTTTTCCCATGATTGAGACCTTTTCAATATTTTGATTTCTCCGAGCTTGACCTCTTTTTTCTATTGGGTGTTTAGTACTGTTGTCACTATCTAAACAACACTGGTACTGTATTTTATCAATCTTATGCATGACTATTGACCAGAGAAATCAGTTGACAGAGGTATAAATTTTTCTTTTATCTCACAGAAAATATACCGGCAGGTAACAGGTAACCTGTTTCCCACATGCTGTGGAGTGAGGCAAAGACATTGCTCATGTGCTCCTTATTTCTGTCCCCTCTATTGCAGTTTTCCTAGTTGCTTGATGCCCAGAGCCAAACACTGATTTACTTTTTGTCTCTACAGTTTTACCTATTGTAGGCACTTAGTAAAAATGAGAACTTAGTAGAGGTGATCTTCTGTGGCTTCCTTCAGTTAGTATAATGTTCTTAAGACTCACTTGTATGTAGCAAAATCAGTATTCTGTATCCTCTTATTTCCATTAGTTCCCCATTGAATGTTCCACTACATTTTATTTACAAGTTCATCAGTTTATGAACATTTAGTTTTTTTTCTACTTTTTAGCTATTATGAATAATGTTTTGAAAATGCATGTATACACCCTTGTGTGGACATGCCTTTTTCTCCTGATTGTATGTGCATGCACCTCTCTTTCTGGGTCATATGGGTACTGCATTATCAACATTTTAAGGAACTTTCATAGTGCTTTTCTAAGTGTCTTCTACTTTAATTGAATGCTGGAAGTACATAAATGTTGTGGCCTGTCTACTTACCAATGTTTGTTATCACCAGTCAACGTTATTACATCTCCTTAGTATCCACCCAATGTGGACACCCAATGTGTTTGTGATGATTTCCTTAAGGATTATGAATATCAAGCATTTTTATATATCTATATACTTCTCTGCAGAAATAAACAATTCCTTTGCCCATATTTAACTTTCTAGTCTTTATGTTATTGTCTTTTAAGAGTTCTTTGTATACTTAGGGTGCATATCCTGTATCAGACACAGCTGTATAAACATTCTCCCTTCTGGGGTCTTTCTCTCTACTTTCTTAATGATATTATTATTTACAGGACAAAAGATTTTAATTTTAGTTAAATCCCATTTATTCACTTTTCTTATCATCTCTTGCACCTTTAACATTGTAAGAAAAATAGACTAACCTAAAGTCAGAGAGAGATACTGTTTCCTTTAGAAATTGTTATAGGTTTTGTTTTAGCTTGGGTCTAAGCTCTCTCCTACACTGAGGTGTTGGATACAAAGAGTAGTGGACTCTTTCAACTTATTTATGGATGCACAGTTAGAACAAATTATTCAAAATACTTTTCTCTTAAAGACTTTGAATTGGCCACATATCTGTGTTTGTACTGCTGGATTACTGTGTCACTGAAGTAAGAAGTATGTCTTTCAAGTGAGAGAGAAAGAGAGAGAGAGAGTTCTGAGTCCTTTGAACTTCCATATGAATTTAAGCAGAAGCCTGTTAATTAAAAAAAATAACAACTGGTATTTTGGTAGAGATCATAATAGGTGATTTTTGGAAGTAATGACAATCAATAATGAAGAAATAAACAGACAAGACAATTGAGACTTAATCAAAAATTTAGCTGTTACTTGAACTTACTGAACTGAGACATATACTTTTTGATACCAATGAGAATCTATATGATTTTTTTACAATTTATTTTTGTTTTTTGTATGAGTGTTAGGAAAGTGTGTAAGTTCACCCATGTAGTGCAGTGCCCGCAGAGGACAGAATTGGGTGACAGATTCCCCTGGAACTGGAGTTATGGACAGTTGTTAGCCCACTATGTGGGTGCTGGGATTCAAACCCAGGTCTTCTGCAAGAATAGCCAGTGCTCTTAACCACTGAGCCATCTTTCCAGTCTCCTCTCTCCTC
>NW_008335439.1:945557-945816 GCF_000622305.1 Nannospalax galili
CCAAACCCAGGTCCTTTTCAAAAGCAATCGGTGCTCTTAACCTCTGAGCCGTCTCTGCAGGCCAAAAAACTATGATATTTAAACATATTGAATTTATTGAGCAAAAATTATTAGAACATTCTGAATCCAAGATTTTTTTGAACTTCAGACACATTTTAAAGGTAACACATTTACGTCTTTTCAGCGACTATGTCATTTAATTATAAAAACATTTCTAATTCATTAAAAGTCTTCCTGGGATGAACTGCATTTTCTGGAG
>NW_008335439.1:946261-957007 GCF_000622305.1 Nannospalax galili
GCTTCTCTTGCAGAAGAACTGGATTTGGTTCCCAGCACCTACGTTGTGGCTAACAACCCTCTGTAACTCAAGCTTTGGGACATCTGACACCCTCTTCTGACCTCTGTAGGCATTGTACATATGTGTTATACTTACATACATTCAGGCAAAGCATTCATGTACGAATAAATAAATAGATGATAGATAGATGAATGATGATAGATGATAAATAAATGATAGATGATAGATAGATAGATAGATATTTAGATGGTAGATAGATGATTGATAGATTGATAGATGATAGATAATAGATAGATATACAGACAGATGATAGATAGATAGATAGATAGATAGATAGATAGATAGATAGATAGATAGATAGATAGATAGATAGATAGATAGATAGATAGATAGATAGATAGATAGATAGATAGATAGATAGATAGATAGATAGATAGATAGATAGATAGATAGATAGATAGATAGATAGATAGATAGATAGATAGATAGATAGATAGATAGATAGATAGATAGATAGATAGATAGATAGATAGATAGATAGATAGATAGATAGATAGATAGATAGATAGATAGATAGATAGATAGATAGATAGATAGATAGATAGATAGATAGATAGATAGATAGATAGATAGATAGATAGATAGATAGATAGATAGATAGATAGATAGATAGATAATCTGTAACTCAAGCTTTGGGACATCTGACACCCTCTTCTGACCTTTGTAGGCATTGTACATATGTGTTATACTTACATACATTCAGGAAAAGCATTTATGTACAAATAAATAAATAGATGATAGATAGATGAATGATGATAGATGATAAATAAATGATAGATGATAGATAGATAGATAGATAGATATTTAGATGGTAGATAGATGAGATAGATAGATAGATAGTAGAGAGAGATGGATGGATGATAGATAGATGATAGATAGATAGATAGATAGATAGATAGATAGATAGATGAGAGATGATAGGTAGATAGATGATAGATATAGTTGATGTCCTTATGAAAGAGTAAAGGACACCAGAATTCCTTCATGCTCTGTAATCTCCCTTCTCTGTCTGTTCCACATATGCAAAGACAAGTCTGTGAAAGACATAGAGCAAGACTTGGCCACAGCCAGGAAGAGAGTCTTCTTTAGCATCTGTACATGCTGGTGCCTTGGTCATGAACTTCCTGCCTCTAGACACCTGAAAGCGAACGTCTCTGTTTCCAACATCCGGTCTATGACCTTGAAACTGGGGATTCCCTGAGACCAGCGCGAGCAGCAAGGAAGCCTTATTTGAGTATGTTGAGGAAGCGGTACATGGTAAGCCAGCAATGCCTCAAAAACAGACAAATTTCCCTACCTTTTCTGTATAGATGAGCAAATAAATGGAGCAAGACTTAGAATATGGGGAAGGAGAGAGGCATTGTGAATTTAATGTGGCCGGTGTTTTCATAATTGTGTGTTTGGGAGAACAACCACGAAGAAAGGAAAGTGCTGATGTGGCAGAATGAAGAGATACTATTCATACTGATCGCCTTAGTTTGGAGCTGTGAGATGCAGCAAATGCCAAAGTGGTCCACTGAGACATGATCATAGAGTGCTCATTTGGAGAAAGTTCACAATATATGGCTATGTGGTACATAACTCGATGGCAGAAAATAATCCAGTAGTTTCTGAAGAGTTTTATCTGGGAGTTTGGAAGTGAATATGAAGACAGCTGGATAGAGCAGAAATTTAGGAAATAACATATTCTTGAGTTGGTTCACAGACAATGTGGAACATCCACCCTGTTTACAGCCACAGCCAGAGGCTTAATAGAGGGAAGGTATCATGAATAAGAGAGTGAATGGAATGCTTAGCTAGAGAGGGGCTTGGCGGCTTCTGTATTAAGTTTAAGAAAAATTAGGAAAGAATGAGTTGCAGATGCCGAAATAAAAAAAAATTAGTGATGAAGACTGAGGAAAACCAAGTTGAAAAGCTGCTGGAGTAAAGGGAGCAAGGGATAGGGATGCGAATTCGGAAAAGTAAAGAAGGTAAAAATGGGAACTATGGGATGAGTGTATTAAATATACAAGAGATTTAACCAGGCACATGGTCAATGCTAGTGGTCCTGGGTGACTTACAGAGCATTTACTTGAAGCCATATCAAAAAGCGGAAGTGTGTGCCTCCAATAGCAGAGTATAGTACGCCGGTGTTTTCTTGGATTGTATTAGATGGGGTGGGAGCTGGCTGTGGAAGAGAAGCTGTATATAGAACAGCTGCAAGTTCCAGACAAACCTAAACAGACTGGAGTGACATGTGATGTGAAATGTGGCCATGTGTCTCTATTACATGAAGTGGTTAAGATGAGGATTTGTATTAAGTGAAGAATGTGGAGAAATTTGATTAACGAGCTCCTTTATTTTCTGATTCTACCATAAATGGGAAGTATTTTGATTGGAATAAATAATGTCCCATAAGACATAGGGTAAATGGTGAACCGGATGCAGTGACTACAAGGGACAGGGAAGATCAAGAAACTGAGCTGTGAGCTGGAGCTTTACAGAAGCTCTTATTTTAGTATTGTCTGCTTTCTCATTCTCACTACAAATTAGCTAATCTTTGAAAGAGTTTCTGAGTGCAGTGATAGCCTTTCTAAGCTTGAATTGGAGCTCTTAAAATATATTTGAAACAAAAGAAATGTTCAGTGTAAAATTGAGCTAATTTACTGTATAGCAAGCATAGTCAATTGGTGAAAACATTTTGAGTTTCACAAATGCGGTATGAAAAGTACATATGTAATGATTATCTTCATGGCTTACACCTGTCCTCCCTTATTAGCAAGCATTCCCAACACAGCATCCTCCTGCAAGGCTCTTATACATGCAGTCCAGCAATAATCCATGTTACCTTAACCTCGCAGAGAGCAGATTTTGTCACTGTGAAGACCTTTCCCGGCAGGCAGGATGATGGAGTACAAAGCGTTCAGGGTGAGAGTCTCACCACTAGGCTGGCTAAATCCTCCCACGACAATGGTGTGCTCAGGGAAGGGAAACTGGAATTTTTTATGAAGTAACTCCCTTTTGATCCTGTCATTTAAAGCCTGAAAGATAAAATGACCCTTGTGCTCCCCCAAATCTCACCTCTGATGCCTGCAGAGTTTTACTGCTTCATAAAACTACAATAAAGCCTAAAAAGATCCCTTACTCCAGCCCATGGTGTTTACATTCTTTGATCATTTTAGACGAAAGAGCTGCTGAGCAGCCAGAAACAGGAAAATAGAAGGTTTTTGTCCTCCCCCAGCTATTAAAATATTTCTATGCATAAAAGAAAAAGAATGACGCCCTGAACTAGGTGTTTCCGCACTGTGTAAACGTTGTGATTTAATTTGCTAATTTTCAAATTTGCCTTGGAAAATGAAAGGCTACCTGGAAGCTGTCAGCCTGGAGATAAATCTTATTGTTAGTATGCAGTCCTGTTAGCAGACTTCCTGAGATTAGATCGGCTCATCACATGTGGAATGTCTTTGGCATATTCCATAAGCAAAACAAAGCTAGAATGTGGCTTTGATGAGCAATAGCCCAGCATCATGCACATGCAGGTGTTGGCATCACTGAGAGGAGTTATTTGGGGAAGAGTGACTCCATCTAGGATCCCAACAGTCATAGGCTGGAGACAGGAGGGTAGTAAGCGCATGGTCAGACTGGGCTACATAGCAGAACTCTTTCTCAAAAAGCGTTGTGGGTAGGGGGAGATTTCCTTAAAAGTGTTTGGAATCCTTTATGGTAGTTTTATGACACTAAAGCCTTTATGATCACTAACACATGCCATAAGATCAGGAATGCCAGAAAAAGATATTTTGAAATTAGACCTTGTCTTAACAAGGACAGGGTCTCAACTTTCGGAAGCAAGCAGACTATGACTGGCTTAAAGGGTCAAAGGCAATAACTGTGCTCTTTGAACAATGAAAAATAATAAATTTGGGCTTTAGTTTAGTCTGGAAACTCCAAGGCTAATATCTGGACCTTTAGTGAGGCTATATATGCATAAGGGAAAAATTATGAGCGTCTCAACTAGAATTCATTTTGAAGGAAAGTGGGTTATAAATAATGTTTAAAGTGCATTTAAAATTATTTTATTTCCCAATTAGGTTAGGATGTTCTTGAGTAAGATGATGCTAACAGGTTATGCTTTTGTATATTTTTTCATATTTGTTGCTGAACAAACACATTTGACTCATCCCCAGACCCACAGACATTTTCATTTACCCCATTTGCTGGATTGGCCATCAAGATTTCATTTTCATGTTCAGCCCAATGAGATAATCCCACTTTTATCATCGTTCAACATTTGCTGAGTGCTTGTTGCCTTCATAGCATCTGCCTTTAACTCACATGATCCCCAGACATTCATCAGTCCATTAATCTAGCCCTCAAAATAAGTGCTACAAATATGGATGTGTATCATAGCAATCCACTTTGGATGACTTGGGTGAAGCTGACGCACTGCCTGAAAGGTCTCTCCTCCTCCACCAGTGTCTGCGTAGTGATCACTGAGCATGCAGACTGGGAGAAAGGGGTCCACGACAGTAAAAGCAGCTTCACTGTGTATCTTCTTGTGTGGTCAAAATGCAGAACAGGGAAAGCATCAAGAATTCAGGGGGAGTGGCTCGTCTAATAGAAGTGGGGTGCGATGTGATCCTATCACACTGAAAGATAACGAACAGTATTTCCAAAATTTAAACATACTCATGTCACAGACCTGGCAGTTCTAGCTCTTGTATTTGCTTAACTGAGCTAAAAAAAAATTTCCTCATAAAAACTCACCCAAAGATGTTTGTAGAAACCGTATATAGAATAGCCAAACTTGTTAGTGACCAAGATGTCCTTTAAAAGTTAAATGGGTGGATGAAATGAGGCACATTTAGGCAGTAATATTAATTTTTTATTAAAATTAAATGAGCTATCAGGTTAGAAAAAGACATGGAATACACTCAAGTCCATACTATAAAGTGACAGGAACAATCAGCATCAGGTATGCCCTGTCAGATTTCAACTCCAGATTTTAGGGCAGGTAGCTGTGTAGGACCAGGAAGGAGACAGTGGATGCTAGAGGTCACTGCAGGTATGTAGCCAGAGTGAAGAGGGGCTTCAGGACAGTGAGATGATTCTGAGACTAGAATGGAAGATGAGTGTCAGAAAACATTTGTTAAACACAGAATGCATAAATTCAAGAGTAAGCCTTGATGTAAACCTTCAGTGATGGATTGATAATGGTGCTTGTGTTCAGGATGATATTTGTTATAGTGTAGCACTGTGTTATGGTGGCGATGATGTGGGAAGCTGTGCAGATGCATGTATACATGGGAAATCTCTGCACTTTCTGGTCAATGTTGTTGTAAACCGAAAACTGCTCTCTAGAAGCAGCCTATACTTAATAAATAAATAAGAAACTAGAAATCCACAAGGGACTTCATGAGAATAAACATAAGAGGCTGAATAAATACATACGTTGTTATTTTACAATGCACAATGAACTGAAAGTAAAGGTAACCCGCACCATAAATCCTAGAGTGAGATGAGCACTCTGTTGTGATGGTCAGGTTTAACTGACAACTTGACAATGGAGAATCATCTGGGAGGAGAGTCTCAGGGAGGGATTGCTGAGATCAGGTTGGCCTGGGGGATTGTCTATGACGGGATTGTCTTAATTAACTTAATGTAGGAAGAAAGCTCAGTGTGGTTGATGGCATTCCCTGGGCAGGAGTTACTGGACTGGGCAAGAGTGAAGACATCTTGACCCGGGCAGAAGCAAGCAAGGATGAATGATTGATCTCTCTCTGTCCCTGACTGTGGCTGGGATGTGACTAGCTGAGTGACGTTCTTGCTTTGATATCCCTCCCCCACCCAATGATGGACTCTGAGCTGGAAATGTAATCTGAAGGAGACCTAGCCCTTCTCCCTCAGGTTGCTTTCTGTTGAGTGTTTTATCCCAGCAATAGAAATGAAGCCAGAGCATGCCTGGCATCAATATTATCTCCAGGGCATTTGGTAGTATGTAAAACCTGTAAAAAAGAGAGGCTGGACTTGAGCATCTATATAAAGTCAAGCTCCCTCTGACCTCATCCTATCAAAGAACAAAACAAGACAGCACAAAACAACAAAAAAAGAAACACAGACAGTTTGATATGTAAAAATAGCAGAGAAAGGAGGAAGAGAACTGGCTGCCAATCTTCATTTTGGGAAGAACTGGAAGGAAAGGAACCAAAAATCAATCAATCTGTCAATCAACAAGTAAAAAGTATGTGTCTTATAAGAGTCCCCACTTTACCAAAATATACTTATTTTGAGTGGCAATAGTCAAACTATCCATTTGTTCCCAATGACACTAAAATAAACTTAATCATATTTTTAGCACCAAGGCATCCTGAGTACTAAGGGACAATAGACAGATGTAAACTCAAATTCTTTTTCTAATAACACACTTTAGATACAGAAATCCAGGCAACAAAGATAAAGTTAGAAAGGAAGTGAACTTTCAGGATGACTGTCACAAATAAGGTAGAGGCATTGCCAAGGGGCAGTCAGCAGAAAAAGACTGTTGAAATGGGTACTTGAAAATTTTTAGAATTTGACTCTAAAATGAGATATACATGAAAAATAAGAAAGAAATTATCTAATAGTACAATAATGAATAAATAGGATGCTCATTTAAAGAAACAGATTAGAGCTGTATAAAGGAGCCACTGATGAAGCAGGAGATGAATGGAAAGAAATTATTTGGACTGAAGCACAAGCAAAGGGAATGGACACATGAAAGAGATGAGGAAGTATGTTAAGTTAAAATCTTACAGAAAGTTTATCTCTTAGATTTCTGGAGAGAAGAAAATGACCTGGAATGTCTTGACAGAAGCAGCAGTGACTTGTACAAAGAAATCACATTGCCCAGAAGAATATTGAAAATTCTTTGCTGTGGTAGGTTCAGTGGTGTTCTTGAACCATTGATACTGAAGGTTCTTCTAACGTCTTTTAAAGACTACAAATGTGGTTGTGCCTATCCACGTCAGGACTAAGGCATAAGAGCCTGGGTCACTGATATATGGAAGGGTTTCATGGTACTGGTATGGAGATGATGACACTCTTCTGTGCCTGAACTTGAGGTGTAGCTCTGTTGCTAGAACACTGGCATGTGTGCATAGGTAACAGGTGAGGACGTAAGATAACGAAGGCATTAGGAAGTTCAGGAAATAACTTTGATGATTTGTCTGAGGATTGTGCAAAACTCCACACCTCTGGCTACCAAATGTGTGTTCTGCTCTTCTCTGAACACATTTTGTGCTCAGTGCTCCCATTCAATAAAGACAAAAGGAGGGGCAGAAAAGGCAATGGTATGAAGGGAGAAGGGAAGAATAAAATTGGGAGGTTAATGGGTGGAGCATGGGAGGGCAGGGCAGAGGGGGGAATGTGGTGAGGGATAACTAACGCCAAAAACCTCAGACAAAGCCATATGGAAACCTACCACTATGGAAGTTAAAGTATAAACACAAACATACAGAAACAGATTTAAAGGAGTTACCTTATAACAGGGGGACATTGCCCTTACTAGACATCTACAGGCTAGCAAATTAAAGCTCAGTTCCAGGAATAAACTGTCTCTTCTGAAGTTGCTGGTCAGCAGCAGTCCCAAAGACCATAAAACAATACTGGCCACTGCCGCTGCTCTTCATTACCCACTAGAACTTTATGGTAAGAACTTATTTTTAAGACACCCACATGCAGATCTGGCAAAGTTATTCATGTGAACTCACAGCAATACTGACAACATGGGAAAGTCCCATGTAAGGTAAATTCAGTCAAAATCCCAGCGTATATAGGGGGAAGTAGGAAAGAAACCTGAATCCTATCACGGACCTACTGGCAACTGATGACTGCCTGGAAGGGGAGATTCCAACACCTTAAGAAGTGAGACACTTAGTAGGTTGACTAGGCTTCAGTGGATGAACCCACACCACGGCATTTGGGGATACAAACCTGACTCTGTAGGCCTTAATGTACGTGTGTGTGTGTGTGTGTGTGTGTGTGTGTATGTGTGTTTGTCTGTGTGTGTGTTTGTATGTGAGAGAGAGAGAGAGGAGAGAGAGGAGAGAGAGAGAGAGAGAGAGAGAGAGAGAGAGGGGCAATAGCTAAAGAGAACAATGCATAATGACACCATGGGTTGACCAAGCGTACCAAGTTGTCTTACTATTTCCTATTAATATAATTCAATATATTGAAAGTAATGTTCTTTAAACAAATTGAAGAATACATAAACAAGTCATAGATTTTTTTATAATAATTTCAATATATCAATATAAATATATGTATTGATATACAGTTTGGAACATACCAAACTATTAAACATACTTTCAAGGAATCTATACATAGGTATTGAAGCTCTTAACATAAAAGCAGAACATGCAAAAAGGAATGAGGATATCGAAACAGAGGCATCAAAAGGAGTCTTGATAGTCTCTTTCTTAAGTGATATTTTCACTGTATTTTTTCAATCGCCATTGTATTTTGTAACTTACGTAGTTATATAAATGACCTTTCATATGCAACTGATATTCAGTGTTTAAGATTAAAATATAGGTGCCTAAGAATGAAATGAGCTTGACTTGGGGAGTGTCAGAGGAAGCCGAGTAGAAACGGCAGGCCTGTGGGAGGGAGAGGCTGCACAGGGCGTTCTCACCCACCCTCGAGACTGGACCGCAGCTCCTAGAGCCACAGAATTAGATTTGAGTATCATTACCTGTTGCAGGTGTCCTGGGGCCCTCCGGGTGGGGGTAGAGTCGTAGCGGAGTCACAGCACAGACTCCGGGAGTCAGGTGAGAAGCAGGCAGTGCGAGCAGCTGCAGACTCATTTATTGCGGATATGGGGCTCCCTTATATCTCCCCTCCCAGTGTCCCATTTGTCCATTGATAGGTCGTGTCTGTTCCTCATTGGCTCTCTGTATCAGGCCATTTTTGCGTCAGCTGTCTCTATGTCTTTTGGCAGACACAGGTTTGACTCAGCCGGATGTTTTTGGCGCTTTTGCAGCGTGCATGTGCAGGTCGTTCAGGCCGCACTTCCTCCTACAGGTGTCTATTGACTTTTGTAACCCAGTCTCACATTTTGCATCTAGTAGCAGGATTTATAGACCTTCAGGGTTCAGCACAGATGGGTTGGGCTGTCAGGTCATCACTGAGGCTGCCGAATAATTAGACACCTCTTTCTTGCTCACTCCTGTAGTGACCATTTAAGGGAGGGTCACTGATTGCTCCAGTTAAAACGAGCTGGGGACATCCATTTTCTTCTTTAATCGCCCAGTGCATATACCAGTCATTTTTATTATTTGAAAGTGTGACTGTAGTGAATACTGAGCCATTGTTTGAAGGGAAATACAAGACTAAGTTATCGTGAGCCTCTGGTACCATTTTCTTCAAATTGTCAATGCCATTGTGTTTTGTGTGTTTTTATTTACTATGTAATTATCTATTCATTAACATTGAACTCATAGCCAAAAGCATTTTTAAAAATTATTTTTATTTTATGTGAAATATGTGTCCATTAAAACACCATTGTTTTCTTTTCCTTCGTTTGTTGCCAGGGATGAAATCAGGGCCTTGTGCATCCCAGGGAAGAGTACTAGCACTGATCTGTGCTGCCTAGGTTCTGTTCCTGCATTATGATGTGAGAGCACTCCCAAGCTACTGAACATCAGTGAATGCTTTCTCTGCTGCAAGCTGATGGCTTTTGGTCTGGTTGTAGTGCCTCAGAATGACTTAAGAGGTTTTTCCACAAACTGCTTGGCTTTCTTAGATTTCAACACATTTGATTATTCATTAGTTGACAGAGACTAAATAGATTTGTGGAGTCCTAGGAGCTCCTGAAATTTAGATATTGCAGTCAGATTTAATTGCAGAAAATAGTGATGACTATAAATTCACTCACTACAGCATGCAAATATACAATGAGTAGTGGTAGGAAAGCCATTTTGCAATAATGACTTCAACAAAATGGCCTGACACTTGTTTGTATCTTTTCTATTAAAGCATTCTAACTTAGTTCCCTCGTTTTAGCTTTCTTAAAAATGAAACATCATACACAGTGAAACTTGCTTACCAGGCACATTCAGCACTCTTATGATTATATTGTAAAATCAGCTTCTCCTCCTTCACTTTCAAATGGATTGAAAAGCAAAAGCAATATCCATCAGATGAGGTCATCTCAGCAGGAAGCCCAATTAGTGCAAAATAAAGTCTCAAATTGTAGATGAACCAGGACTCATGATAAGCTTCCCCCAGGGTCCTGTGACCCATTTGTGCATTAAAATGTTTTAATGTGATCTTTCTCCATCATCTTCAGCTCTATTGCCCTTTTAACTGACATATCATTGTCTTTAGTGAATAAAGGGTTAGATAAATGCAAACACGCATGTATATGAATTGAATGTGCTCCTTTCCAGTTCTTTTTATTGATTTGCTTGCAGTTTTCTGGACAGAAACATCTGCTTTTTGTCTCTGTTGCAAAGAGTAAAGATTACTAGGGATTTTTAAAAATTTACCAATTCACATTATTTATTATTATTTACTAGTGTAATTTTGGGAGACTGGGTCAGGCAAGACAGAATAAGGGAGAGTAAAAGAAATGAAGGAGAAGGAGAAGGAGAGAGAGAGAGAGAGAGAGAGAGAGAGAGAGAGAGAGAGAGAGAGAGAAAAAAAAAAAAAGGCGCTCTCGCAGAGGTGAGA
>NW_008335439.1:960502-964350 GCF_000622305.1 Nannospalax galili
CCACTGAGAGATGCTGGGGTTGGGACACAGTGAGTCACTTCTCAGTTGTGGAACTTCAATACGTTTCTCTGTCTTTCTCTCCTAGGCTTGTTTGTCAAACATGAAAGAAAAAAACCAACCCTGGCTACTTTCACATTCATATTCAATGACTTGATTTGAGTATTGTTTTAATACTTCATCAGGAAATTACCATTTTCTCTTTTAAAGGTTTGCTGAATTTTAAAATATCTTTTTGTCATATCTCTAGGCTTATGATTTTCATGAAAAAATACATTTCCAACATGATAATAGAGGTCACTGAGGGATTTGTGTTTTAAAATGTACTCTTCAGTGAGCTATTTATTTAGTAGTAACAGGAAACACATACAGCATTTGGTAAAACACTGCACAAGGCTCTGCACATAAATTAACTTATATATTCCTCCTAACAACTTACTGGTAAGTGGTATCATTTCACTATTGTCATGAATAAGGACAATAAAGCATTGAAAGTCATGCAGATAGAATACAATGGAGGGGAGTACCATTTGATCCCAACCTAAATGGCACCATAGTATAATTTAATTATGGCCCATAAATTTTGACTAATATTGTGTTCTGTTCTAAGATATGCTCTATCTTATGGGCACAAAGGCCAAACAATGTCCACATTTAGGACATGATGCTCTTACTGAAGGCAGCATAACATAGCCAGTGTGTGAAGGACATTCTTTTCTCAAAGTAAAGAAAATTCAGAGTAGAAAATAATCTCAAAATCAGGAGGATAAACCATCCCCATGAGAAACTTTGTGCAATGCCTGTATTGTTTGCCGGCTTCTTTTATAAAAGCATGTCAGGTGTCCTTTGACACCAGAAGTTTCTCATTGTAACAAGCTCATAGAGACTGGAAGCCAAAGGACCACACTCACAGTACTTCATGGGCTTTGTTAAGAGAATGAAATTAATATAAATGGGGCAGAGTGTTGCTGCTGTCGGAAGCTTGACAGTCAGAGAGTTTTTCTCTGAATTATAGACTATATGATCTACTATTCAAATATAAATTTTATTTGTTAGAATGATTAGAGCATTATAAGAATTCTTTAGGCATAAATAAGTATATTGACAGCAACTGGGAATTACATATATTCTGAACTATCCCTAGAGTGATAATGGACTGTGAAAACATGCAGCCAAGTGATAAGGTTGGAAATAAAACTGGAATGAAAATGAAACAGATCATTTCTGAAAAGCAGATGAATGGATAGAGGAATGAGAGCCCAGGTAGACACAGGTTTGAGAAGAAAGGAGGAAAGTCATCACTAACAAAGGTTAAAAAGGAGGGAGTAGGACTTGGGTAGAAAACTGTGATCAGAAGTTAATGTAAGAGAAGAGGCGCAAAAGCTGAGAATTCAGTCCACAGAGGAGAGCTGAAAGCCAGTGTGAACAAAGCAGGTGAATGAGAAATGTTCCTGAAAGACGAAACCCCCAGAACAGCAGCGGACGGGCAGGAAGCCCTGCCAGGCAGCCCTGACGAGTGGTGCTCCCAGCACAGCCAGAGCCCTGGGTGAGACGAGTGAGGGCCAGGGGGCCACTTTCACTTGTCTCAGTTTTTAAAAATGACAAAACACTTGTCAAAAGACTCAGTGGCTGTGTATAAAGTAAATATTTTTGTTTTACAAGTTTACCGGGTTATCTTAAAATGCATTTTGTTGATCGGTACCTTATTCCATAAATATTGGATGGGAAATAAAATATCCAGCTAATTACTGGAAGTTGCAACAAAAGAAGCCAACAGCTTCCCATTAATCAAATGTTGGTTACAAAAAATATTAGAAAGAGATCCATGTATTTGTGTCTGTAATTTAGTTGAGAAGACATGTTGTAGAAAAGAAATGCTTAAATCTTGTGCCAATGAGCATAAAATCTTCCATATAACAATAAGATTATTTTGTAATATTTATTTATAGCTCCTAGGAACTCTTTAGAAAGAAACATAGGCTTCAAGGCATGTGCCACCACATCCAGCATCAAGTTCAAATCTTAATCACTGTTGTCTTCTGAGACTGAAGTCATTGTTTCTCAGAACCTTGCTCTGGCCAGTGTTCTCTGCTGCCATTGTGCACACATGGGTAAAGGACCTGCCTGCGATGCAACTATGGTTTTACTACTTTTTCTACAATCTCTTCTTGGTGCATGTGCACTTAGTTGGGTAACTGATTCTTCAACTCAAAGTTTTTTATTGTGCACTTCTGGTTATAGCCTGATTTTGTGTTATATGTATGGCTAAAGTCTTGTTTAAGTATTACAAGGAATGGTGAGTGCTAAAAGCAAGCTCTGTACTTAATTACAGATGAGAAATACAGAAGATGAAATGACCTTCCTATCATTCTTTACTTGACAAATATTACCTTTGTTCAAGATTGACTTCCATGAAGTAAGTAGTAGCCAACTGAGGCATAAATCTCATGACATAACCACCCCTTCTGAATCCCAAAACACAATGGCATTTCTGATGACATTTCTGACAGTGGACGCCTCTCATTGGCACCACGTGGTAAACGTGGCATGCTCAAGTCGCAAGGAGCATGGGCTCTTCCTGGTTCTTTCATAACTACCTAAGGACCTTAGGCAAATAAGAATTTAAACATCAGTTATTCACAGAATAAGAACATGGTACTGATGTCATAGAATCAGTGCAAGTGGCTTAGCACAGGTGCCGGTGTGTATGAGAATATGCAGTGTGTCTGGTAGGGTTTAAGCATTTAATTACCATCTATATCAACTTCTAGATTCATAAGCTGCCATATCTTGCATAGTTGCACAAAAATACCTCACAAGGAGAAAACAATATAATGTACATTATATTGGTTAATTGCCATGTGCTGTTTGAGCTCACTGAGAAGATGGCTTTAGAAGCAATTTGTCTCACCTCCCTCCCACTTCAGACCCTAGCATGTTGATGCCAAACTCACCATCCTGGTTAAGGCTTGCTTCCCCAGTCAATTTCTGTTGGATGTCAGTAATCTCCCAATTTGATGGTGATATCTTTTTACTTATGTATTGCCTTCTCAATTGGACTAGTTGAGTTGTCTCTGTTGGATGCTGAGTACTTTATTTGAAGACTTTTGCTAACTGCCAGCTACTTCTTTATTTCTGCTCTTTAGTTTTTTACTTTTGTTTGCTATATACTACATATATTAATAACTCACTATTCAAGACAGAATGCATGGCTGTCATAGATCGTTGTCCAAATGGAACAGAACAGGCTAACTGCCAGCTACTTCTTTATTTCTGCTCTTTAGTTTTTTACTTTTGTTTGCTATATACTACATATATTAATAACTCACTATTCAAGACAGAATGCATGGCTGTCATAGATCGTTGTCCAAATGGAACAGAACAAATACAAGCCCTGAACTGTAGAAAGATTTCAGCTCAGTTGAGTTTCACACCATATCCTGGACATCTCCCAACAACCATCCTTAGCTTCTGAACATGTTCCTAATTTTCCTATTTTTTTTCTTGAAGAATTTATAGTTGGTGCTTGGATTCCTCTTGCTGTAATAATGATAATAATAATGATAGTTGCTTAGCAGAGCTTAATTAATGCACAATTGGCAGAACAAGATTTTGGCACCCATTGTCTAAACCAGGCCTGCTCTGTTGACCATTGAATTTGCTGCCACTATATTAACTTGGTACCAAATGCAGTGTATATTGCCTCCTGAGCTACACCCACTCACATCCCCTTTGATTGCTTTCCCTTCTGTTCTGTGGATCCTGTATATCATTTCCAAAGTGGTTCGAAGGTCAAGTCCAGCTAATTAAGAAGTAACTGGAATCAACTATGCAGGTCCTACAGTTGACAA
>NW_008335439.1:965221-966835 GCF_000622305.1 Nannospalax galili
AAAGCTGAGCACTTTTTAAGTAATATTCGTAGTCATAATGAATCAGAGAGGATTCCTTTCTGGATGCTGTGGGTGGAATGTGGTGAAAGAGATGGAGATGAACCTAGGTTCTCTGAGGCAAGTAGGTGAAGTAAAGTCTGCCTGTACAGGGCAATTAGGAAGGAGATAGAGCCGACTATGACTAAACTACAGTCCTTGTCTTTGCCTTGAAGAAGTCCTGAACTAATGCACACTGAAACCCCCTACAGAGAGCCAGACCACAGACCAGGCAGATCAAAGCTAATGAGAAGTCATCTAGTCATGTCCAAATGATGCATCAGTGGAAAGAGCTTTGAAATCAAGACTAATAAGGAAAACCCTTAGAAATGCATTCATTTCATTAACACTGTTCTAGAGAGTGTGCATCATATGTCAGACAGTTCCAGATGTGAGAGCACAATGGCGAATGAAGTAGGAAAACTCTCTTTCCTCCATACAAATAATAGAAAAATGATAGAAATAAGCTAAGTAGATAAAACACGTATATGTTGGAAGGCAGTCAACATTCAGGAAAGGGTATAAAGTTTCATGAGGAGGGTGATGCTGGGGGGGGTTTAAATTAGAGTTCAGAGAAAGGCGACTTTAAAAGAGAAACATGAAAGACAAGAGCTAGTCACAAAGGTAACTGAGATTAGATCATTTCTGGATAGCGCAGGCAAAGAAAGGGTCCCGAGAAGAAGGTTCCTAGAGAGCTGGGAAAACTACAAGGAGGGGAGAAGTGGAGTGGAGTGAGCCAAGGGTAGAGGACGAAACATGTGTGGTTGGGGAAGGGGCCTCATGTGCATAGCAAGGACCTAGACCTTTGCTCTCAAATAATAGCCATACGTAGGTAAAAATCACAGTGACCACACATGATATGACAGGTCTTCTGGCTGCTCTGTGAAAAAAATACTGAACCAATGTGGAAATAAATAGACAGGAAGGAGATTATGACCATAGCCCTGTGGGAATAATTGGTGTCTTGGATCACAAAGGGGAGTAATGGAGTATGGTACATTCAGGATATATTTTTATAATGTCTTTGGATAATTAATAAGCCTACTGAACAATCCATATATAATATAAATGTGAATACATGTGTATAGCTAAAGGCTATATAACAGAATTCACAGTGCCAGGCAAGAGACACCTCCCTTTGAGTTGCTGATCAGGGTAATTCAAGAGACTCCCAAAATAGTACAGGCTGTTGCCTCACAGGACTTGAAGGTAAGACTCTAGCGCTGAAGATAGGACATGCTTCACACAAAGGACTTAGAGAAATTGATCTGAAACTGACCTGGTAGTCTCTTCCCTGAAGATTAAGTCTCATAGCATCTGAGGGTACTATAAACAGAAACAACGACTGACCCAGCATAGTATCTCCATTGGTGAAGTAGTGACACTTTTATCTGTGGGGCAATCAACAGCTGGGATTCATGCAAGCTCAGTGGTGGTGGTGGGGGATGTTTGTGGTTCCGTGAAATAGCCAAGTTCACATGACTAGAGAGGCCCTTGATCCTAGAGCAGAACCTACTTCTGTCACTCCCCTAGAACAAAGCAATTTCTCCATATGCTCTAAATATATATCTATTTACA
>NW_008335440.1:0-3172 GCF_000622305.1 Nannospalax galili
ATCTGCATCCACCTTAGACCTGCATTCTCTTGCCCAATGAAAGCCTTTGTGTCATCTCAGGCATTTTGAAGGGGGAACATGGCTCCTTTTTGTCTCTTTCATAATCTTATTAGGACAGGTATGTGACCAATGGCCCTGTCCCCCACAAGTCCAACATTTGCCTTTGTCCATCTTGGCTTGTGGCTGATGAGCAGCCAGTGCCTCAGTAAGGGCTGCGGCATGGGCCTGAGAGGTCCGTACATCTCAGCAGGCCAGAATCCGTTTAGAGACATCCTTGAGTCTAACGGGTCCTATGGCAAGGTGACACTCTGTAGAGCAGCCTTCATATACAAGATCCTTGAGCAAGGCATCAGCAGCTCCCTGATGACTGATCTTTCTATTTATATTTTGTTGGCATCTCTCAACAATATCAGAGAAAGACTCGCCTGCTTTTTGAATCAGTTTGGTTAATTTGGTATCACCGCAAGTCAGCACACTTTGAAAAGCATGAAGCGCACAAAGCCATACTTGTTCAAAGTAGCGGGGAGGTCCCTGTGCCTGAGCTTGGGGGGGGGTCTCAAAATTGCCATGTCTTACTAGACCATCAATTCCAATGTTTTGGAAGTTGGCATTTCTATTGTGCTCTGCATGTTGTTCACATTCATCTTGGTAAGGAGCTTTCCATAAAAGAAAATCACCTCCCTGTAAGCAGGCACAGGTGATATTCTGCCAATCATAGGGGGTATTGGCTGAATGACTGATTGTATCTAATAACTGACCAAACCAGGGGTAGTGAATACTATCCTCAACTGCTGCCTTATGCAGCTTCCTAAAGGTATCATGAGAATATGGATTCCAGATATTGGGGTTCTGTTGTCCCTGATTGACAGTAACTGGGGAGAACTGTGGAAAATATCCCATTGTATCATAGAAAAGGGGCCTATGCGGGAAGGGCTTCCAGTCCTCCTCCAGGAGGGAGGGGTAAATGGACTGGGGGGAAACTTCCTTAAAGCCAGTATAAGATGGTGGAGCATAGCCACCACCCCATAATGGCAGAGCAGAGGTGGTCTTAACTTCCTGTTTTTCGTCAAGGGAGTTCTCAAACCCAATTCCTCATTTTTTTATATCATCGTTAGCAGTCGTTTCATCAGAACAAGAATCTGTTAGTTTTGTTTTAACTGGAAATGCTTGGGACAGGCCGTTCCCAGTGTCCTGTTGTTGTATTTGCTCATCTATCTCCTTTAATAGGAGATTTTCCTGTTCAGGGGCTTTGGGGGAACCCCCCAAAGGGAGGCCAGAATGACTGTCACAATGGGGTAGAACAGCCCAGACTGTGGGCATCCCTCCCTGACTTCTCTACTCTGGGCCAAGAATAGAATGCAAGCCCATTGTTCGGGATCCCCCCAACAAGAATCTGTAAACCAGGGGGCAAGAGCCAGTACTTCATCTAAAACCTTAGTCACATTCCTTTCTGTTACCCTAATATGCCTACTCCTGAGGAGAGGAACCAGTGCATCAGCACAGGGGCCAGCAGCAGCTGGATGACTATTCCCCATACCGGAGGTCATTCACCATGCAAGATGTACCCAAAGGGACTCAGGAACCATTCAAGGAGACAATTGGCAAAGACAGGAGCATCACGCCCAACCAAAGATCGGGAGCCAGAAGAAAGAGCAGAACAAAATGAAAGCGGCAAGCAACCATGGGAAGAGCACCGAGAGGTGTTACAGATCAGAGTGTTATAGCTCTGTGGGGAGGGGGTCCCAGCCTGACAATTGGGTGCCAGCTGTGGTTGCTGGCTGTGGCTGCTCGCCTCTGGCTATGGTCTCTCTCCTGCTCTCTCAGTTCCTCTGATCAGTCATCTGGTCTGGACCCCAGGGCTGTTGAGGAGTCTGCACCAGCGTACCACAATCAGATGCAAGAGAGCAGGTTCAGTGACACATATCTGCTTAATTGCAGGAAAGTATGGGCTTATATAGGGGTAATAGTCCAATCTTAACACAGCATATGGGATCCCTTATTGGAAGGGCAGACTAGTATCCTATTACAGTCTAGTGGGCCAGATGCCCTATTAGCATGATAAGTTTCAGTTTCTCTAAGTTTCAGATTCCTGGAAACCATGTGACTTACATAGTTTTCTCTCTGATAAGAAACAGGAAGCACTGCATTCCAGCATGATAGGTATGTAAGGCAAAAGGCAAAATCAGTCACAAGATTTTCCACAACACCTCTTCTGAGAAAGAATCCTAGAAACTTTGATTTGATAGCTCTATTAGAAAGACAGAGCTTCTCCATGTGGTGGCTCATGAATGATATCACAGCAATTTTGAAACTGATATGAGATTTCAGACAGTCAGCAGCAGGCTGCCTTTGATAACATCATAGCTGCAATCAGATGGTTCCAGAAAGAAGTAGGGGCTTACATGTAGGCAGATTGATGAAGGACACCAGCAGAGAGAAACAAGCTCAAACCCTCAGGCACTTAGCTTTTATCTGTTGGCACCTGGAGCTAGATTCCAGAGAAAAACTGCAGGTTATTTATGTCTTCCTCCTTCCACCCACCCCTCTCTGTTGCTACATCCAGGGAGGAGGGAAAGGGACTGGATCAACAGCTATGATAGCAAACTCTCCAAGATTACAGCTGGCTTTTGCTTTTCTTGTAGGTTTGAATTCTCTCTGCTGGTTGGTCCTCATTCTTTGTCATTTGCATGCACACATTATGCCAGTCAAAGCTAACCAGAACCTACATAAAGTTCTGCACATAGGATTTCTGCCAGTCAGGTTCCTGGCTGGAGTCCAGTATGTTGCCTCATAGCAACATACTCTGTTCCAAAGGCCAAAGATGTCAAAAGAATTTAGGAGCTCTCATGTAATCCTTAAAAGATTTTAAGATTGCCTCTTCAGAGTAGGTTATGTTAGAATAGCAAAAAGCCTCATTTACAAAAAGAAGGAGGAGGAGGAGGAGGGGGAGGGGGAGGAAGAGGAGGAAGGGGAGAAAGAGTACATGAAATTATCAGAAAAAAGTGATGTGAAGATATGGGAGGAGTGGGAGGGGAGGGAGTGGGGTTGCAAACTGGTTCAGCCCCTATGGAAAGCAGTGTGGAGAACTCTTAAAAAACTACAAATGAACCTACCATTTGACCCAGTTATACCACTCCTTGGCATATACCCAAAGAACTCGTCCTATTGCAGA
>NW_008335440.1:5095-11413 GCF_000622305.1 Nannospalax galili
TTTTTTTCTATTGAAATAAATTTCAGAGTAATAATAAAAATGTGTAGTCACTTATAAAAAAAAAACTTAGCCACTTGTGAGCTTCTGTGTACATCACACTCTGTTTTATAAGGAACTTCACTGGTATGACTTAAGGGATGCATTAGTTTTCTCTCTACCCTTGTTCTGCTAGGTTCCATGTTTTCAGTTGTAGACATTCAACTGTGGATGTGTCACCCAGGACTGGGCATCTCTCAGACATGTGTTCTCTATGTTTGACCAGTTGTGGATTCCGCATTAACCCCCATCTGTGGCAAGAAGAAGATTCTTTGACAAATGGTGTAAGGTATGCTTGTCTGTAAATATAAAGATTATATTTAGCACATGATAAGAAATTTAACTTGTCTAAAGATATGACAGAGATAGGGTTTTCTCTAGGATCTATGTCCTCTCTAGCCATGTGAGTTTGGCTGTGTTTAGAGTGTCATCATGAGTCCATGCCCACTGAAAGGGCTTTAAGTTCAATTAGATAGTTATTGATTATCCCCCCCCAGATAACAGTGCCACCACTGCACCAAGAAAAGTAGTTATCTGTGCCAGTCATTATGGTTGTTAGGCTTTAGACCATTAATTAATTTTCTCCCTTTTCAGTTTGCATATTATCACTGAGCATTATGAGGGCTAAACTTCTGGTAAAAAGCTTCAAGGTCAGTGGTTCTGGAGCCAACACATTTAATTTTACAAATTTATTTATTTTGTATTCATGTGATTGGGCTTTGGAATGCTATGGGGTGCATTAGAGGACAGTGGGCAGCTTGTAAGAGTTTGCTCTTTCATTTTGCCATGTGAGTCCAAGATGTCAAACTTGAGCTTTCATGCTTGGCAGCATGGTTCTTTACTGAGTCGTCTAAACATCTTTCCCCAAAATATATTTCGTGGTTCCATTTTTGGAGACAAGTTCTCTCCTGTAGCATATGCTGGCCTCAAAATCAACTCAGGCTTTGATTCACCATACAGAGTGCTGAAATTATAGTTCCGCCCCACTGAGCTTCACTTACACTTTGAGTGCATCTATCCTGCACTGTTTTATTTTTGTTTTGTTGAAATGATTCGCGAATTTCTTTTCCTTTTGCTGTGCTTTTAAAAAAACATTTTATCCTCAAATACCTAGACTATCCAGGTCTTCCTTTATTTAGCCTTCCAACTCACAGAGATCCACCTACCTCTGCCTTCCAAGTGCCAGGATTAAAGGCATAAGCCACCATGCCCTGCTGTCATCTTTTTTAAATATGTATTTTATTTTTATTTGTTGCATATGAGTATATTGCATGCATGTGTATAACTACACCCATGCCGTGCAGTGACAGAAGTCAGAAGAGGGCATTGGATCCCCTGAACCTGAGTTAAGGATGGTTGTTGGCCACCATGTGGGTACTGGGAACTGAAGCTGGTTCTCTGCAAGAGCAGTCAGTACTCTTAACTGCTGAGCCATTTCTTCAGCCCCCTTCCTATGTGTGTTTTTTATATCTATTGGTATTCTTTGTCACAGTGCTCTATCTTGCCCAGGGAATCCTCCCTTCTGATCCATTCTTCACAGGAGCTAGGACTAGAAGCAGACCACCACACCTGGCTGATTGGACCTTTATATGATTTTATGAGTTTAAATTTGAGACATCTTGTGTAAAATTGCAGCTGAAATTTTATATTGATGATCTCAATTGAAGCTTGTCCAAAGCCATTTACATTTGAAACTAATTTGGAGATTCCTAATTATTTTAAAAAATATTTTATTAATTTTTTTGTATTTCACATAATAGAGTTTAAACAAATTTAGACCCCCCTCACCAACTGCACACCCCATAACACTCCGAGATTTTATGCATTCTTTCATATATGTTAAGTCCTATTCAGTGAGGAATTTTTACCCAGATGTCCCTCAGTGCATGTTCATCCACTGGAGTCTAGTCACCCTATGTAGAATGACTCCCTTAAAAAATGATCTATTCTTGGGTCTGGAGAGATGGCTCAGTGGTTAAGAACACTGGATGTTCTTGCAGAAGACCTGAGTTTGAATCCCAGCACCCATATGGCAGCTAACAACTGACTGTAACTCCATCCCAGGGGAACTGACAGCTGCTTCTGACCTCCTCAAGCATTGCATGACACAAGTGCACTTACCTACATGTAGGCAATACACACATACACATATTTTTTTTTTAAAAAAAGATAAATGTTACCTAAAAAAAGATCTCCCTCACCCAGCAGTAATCAGTTGCCAATAGTTCCTAGCCTAGGACTGGGGCCTGCTGCCTATTTTCCTCGTTCTAAGCTTAGTTTTTATCTGATTGAGTCTGCATTCATTTTCTCCATGCTGTCAGCATTGTTGCAAGTTCATAGCAGCAAGTTCCCAGTGACCTGAAAGCCTCTGTTTCCTTATGTTCATGCATCAACTCTGGTTCTTACAATCTTTCTGTCTCCTCTTCTGTGGAGGTCCCTGAGCTATGGGTGTGTGAGGTTTAATATGGGAGTCCTATCCAAGGACATACTCTCTGTAGTCTCTTATGGTCTAAAACTTAGCCAGCTGTGGCCTTCCTTTTATATACATAAGATTCTGTCATTATCAAACAGATGTGCTATGAATTTTTTTATTTGTGCAAAGGACTACAAGGTTTTGTGTGTGTGTGTGTGTGTGTGTCCCTTTATGCCCCTGACAATATCATGTGGAGCAAATATTGAGTAGACCCCTGGATTGGGCATCCTTTATTTTATTTCTAATCTGGAAGAGCTGAGCCTTTAAAGATAAGAATAATGAGTATGAAGACATTTCTGATGCCATTTGAGGATTATAAAATTCCATTGCTATATAATTGAGTGTTTTTATTAGGATAGGATTTTTAAAATATTTTACCTAGCTCCTTAAAGACCCTTAACTTTAATGATGATCATATTCTACTGTATTTTCACAGTTATTTTTAAATAGGTTTGTTTGTATAATCACAAATAGTTGTGATTTTGTTATTTTTTTTTTAGTTTTATAGCTTGTTAAACTGGAATTAATGGAAGATTCATTTTATTTATTTATTTATTTATTTATTTATTTATTTATTTATTTATTTTTGGTCCTTTTGAGACAGGGTCCCCCTGTAGCCCCAGCTGTCCTGGAACTCACTATGTAGACCAGGCTGGCCTTGAACTCACTGAGATCCACCTGCCTCTGCCTCCCAAATGCTGGGATTTTATTTTATATTTTTAACATTATTTTCATTCTATTTTTTAAATTGGAGATCACTTTCTAAGAGTTTCTGAAGTATTACTCTCAGTTTTTAATAATTTGTATTCATTTTTTAGCAAACCATCTTGAACCAAAAAAGAATTACATCTGAATACCAGTCCATGAGATTGATTGAAACACTGTCCAGCTGAGACCTCAGTGCCGTCTTTCTTCATTGATCTCAATCTGGTTTTCCTAACCAGAGAAAAGAGTGAGTGGTATGACTCTGTCTGTCTGTCTGTCTGTCTGTCTGTCTGTCTGTGACTGTGTGTGTCTGTGTGCCCATATGTCTGTCTGTGTTTGTCTGTGTCTGTATATGTGTCTCTGTATTTGAGCATAAATGATTTTATAATTTTTTTCAACAAAAGCAAAACAGCAGCTTACAGTTAATCTAATGTTATATCCTCAGTGGGATACTGAAAAAATACACTTATTAAAACTTTATAAAATAGGAAGGAACTGCCTAAGTTTATTAATAGCTTCATAAGATTGTGGACTAATCTAAATATATTGTGATTTTGTAAGATTTCACATGATAGGAAATGAAGGGATAGGACATCTACAATTTATTGTTCTTTAAATGTATAAATGCATTTTAAAACTATCATATAGAATCACCCTAAACATGTAAGGCTAAAACAAACAAGCAACCCACCCTCTAGGGTTAAGAAGATCAATAGTAACATAGAGTGTAGTTTCCTTTATTACTTCATTATTTATATTACTATATAAATAATTACATAAATGAATCATACTATTATTATTTACAGATAAATTCCCTTTATTAATTACTACTCTAAATACAGGAGCATATGCCTAAACAAAAACACTTCATTTACTGTCACCAATTTGATGTCACAAAGCAGCTCTTCAAAGATGAGTCTCTTGACATCTTATCTCCCAGAGCACTATGTTCAGAAGTTCAGATATTATATAACAATGTCTCTGGAGTATCCCAGTATTTTAGGAAGATGCAGCTCTGCCCATTATAATTCATGTGTGTCAAGTCACTTTCCATTGCTGTCATGAAATACCAAAGTTAATCAATTAATAAAATTAAAATATTTATTTAATTGCAGTTGCATAGGTTTCAGTCCCTGATCAATAATGCCCCATGCTTTTTGGCCTATAATAAGACATAAGAAGACAGCAGGAACCAATGACCTATCCAATAAAGAGAACTTGACAAAGGCAGTGGCTCAGTATTTTTTTTTTATACAAAGTTGCAATTCCAATGATGTAAATTTCTCATCCTACATGTCACATGTTAAATTTCCATTACTTCTCAGTTTTGTGAAGAATGAATCAAATATTTCACAAATAGCCTGTTTGCAGGATATCCCATTTGCAAATTGTAGGTGCCACACTCAGCTGTCAGTGACAGGAAACATAGTCATCATTCTCCATTTAGAAGAGCGTTTTCTTGTTCCTATGTATTTAAGGACACCATCTGATATTTAAGTCCTTTTATCCCATCTAAAATCCTTTGTGATAATGTCTTCTGTTATCACAAATGTGATAATTAAGAGTTCACAACGTCACCACCAAATGTAACAGATTAGTCATTACGTTGATTGGGAGATCATATAGAAAAATCTAACACTTGTGTTGAGTCAAGGCAGTTAGTGTCACAGAATGTGTTATACACAGACGGAAAAAAATCTACTGCAAGACCAGGAGAGAACACAGGGAACAACATATCCTATATTCTCATGGAATAATCAAGACACAATGACACTCTAAAGATGTCCTGGATAAACAGAGAATATCAGGGTACAGAAGAGTCTCACTTCACAGCTTCCTGCTTGCAACAGCTCCCTTCAGCACAGCACTATAGCTGTGACCAAGAACCAATAACATAGAACCTAAATATCTTGTGCATGTACACTGAACATGCTGGGTAGCCACTACTGGATAAAGGACAATGAAAATTAACATCCACATTAGTTTATGAATACTTATCCTGTTTATGTGAATATAAGTGGTAATAATTATCTTTATATATATACTTATTGATTTCAGTGGTTACATTATAACCCACCATGATATGTAATAGGTGTGTTCATAAAGTAGATGCTTGTCACACCCAGACATACTATCACAAGCATAATGGAAGAGTGTAAAATCATGTAAGGGTCAATTTCATGTAGGAGAAATGACTCATCTCAAAGTATGAGTTCAATGAGCTCTGAGTTCTCTGGGGTAAGAGAGTAAAACAGAGAGACATATCAAGTCAAAAGATATTTTGTAGTGCTGAGAGGGTATAATCAAAACACCCTGAATGTATGTATGAAATTCTCAAAGAATTAATAAAAATACTATAATTAAAAGAAAAATTATAAAGGAGTTTAGGATTAAGACAAGTGCTCAGTGTCCAAACATGACACAATGATAAAAATGAACAGCCTAATAAATCACCTGATTGAAGGTTCTCCAGAAGGTGCCTGGCCTTCAGAATTTCCAGAAACAAGATATTGCAAACATCTCAATAACACTACAGTGTGATGTGCACACTGTATAACTACCCTGTTATTTTCCTACACTGAATGGAATAGAGGACATCAATACGTTCAAAGTTTAAATATTTTCGATTAGCGCTTGCTATTAAATATATTCATATTCATACACTGAACTGCTATGTCATTTGTATAATCATTCCTAAGTTATTAGAAAGAAGAGCAGGAAAGAAAATAATGTTAGAGTTGTTATGGATTAAATAATTGAAATGGGAATTCAGCTCAGGAGAAAAATGAAGAACTTTGTAAGTTATTATCTTTGTGAAAATAACCCCAGTATATTTGGTGAGTTGCCAATCCAGTAAACAGAATAAAGTAACTCTGTACCATTTCTGTCTTGTTTCTAAATTTTTAATTAATTTATGTATTTACTTAGTATATTATTTTGTGTATGTTTGTGTGAGTGACTTTGTGTCTTTGTTCCATATAATATGGTGTGAGTATGGAAGTCAGAAGACAGCTTTATGAAGCCTACCATGTTCTCTCCTGCTATGTAAGTACTTTTGATCCACTTCAGGTTGTGAAGTGGTAGGTGGTGACTATACTCTGTCA
>NW_008335440.1:11640-61139 GCF_000622305.1 Nannospalax galili
TTACTCAGTATATTATTTTGTGTATGTTTGTGTGAGTGACTTTGTGTCTTTGTTCCATATAATATGGTGTGAGTATGGAAGTCAGAAGACAGCTTTATGAAGCCTACCATGTTCTCTCCTGCTATGTAAGTACTTTTGATCCACTTCAGGTTGTGAAGTGGTAGGTGGTGACTATACTCTGTCATGTGCTGTATCTCTTCATGCAATCACAGACTGAACCAACAACAAAGTCTCCTTGTATTTTTTATGTTTATATTCATAGACATTTGAATCTATAATTTTCTACCTTTTTCAAGTGTTTGACTAGTTTTACTATCAAATACTTATGGAAGAATTACTTTGGAAGTGTAATTTGAACATATATTTACACTAGGTAACTTGTAAGGACTGGCATTTAATTGTTTAAAGTTTGAATTCCTCACCACTGCTTGAATGATCAGGAATTTAACCCAGAAACAACCACACTAACTTTGAAAGAGCCCTGCACTGCTTAGCCTTCATGTGACTTTGATCATCAAACCATATGACAAAGTGTTATAGAAAATCAGTAAGTAACACACTTGGCAGTGAATCTAATGTGGTACCTTGAATAGGACCAAGATATAGATATAGATGCAACTAGAGAAAATTTATAAAATAAGCAGAAATTGTGAAGTTCACCTAGTAATTTTATTGTAGCATTAACCATTTGTAGTATTCAGATATACATACCATATTTTTACAGAGCTCACCATATAGAAGGCTGAATAACATATGAAACACTTGGTACCATCTTACAGTTGTAAGTAATTCTAAAATAACATAAAATATCATTTTTAAGTAGGAAGAATTGCCTCCTACAAGAACAAAAACATAACATCATATCACAGATGTTAAATATATATGCAGAAATTGAAGACTAGAGAAGCTTCCAGTATTAGTCACAATTCCAACATCAGGTACACATGCCTCAGGTATAAGACTCAGCCTTCAGAACACTTTCTCTCCCTCCCTCGCTTCCTCCTTCCAGGTAGGACATTTGACAACAAAAGTATACTTCTAATTTTGGAAATGTCAAGAATATAAGTTGTTATTCTGCTTTAGGTACTATTGGTATATTATTTACTTCTTGAAGTTTCTCAGCTAACTGTATCACAAATCTTGAGAAAAACCTCTTTTAATTAGGATTATGTTACTCCATAGATTTATAAAGTATTTGCTGAAAATAGGCATTCTGTGTCAAAACCTGAAATTATATTTTCTACAGTGAGGCAAAAGACAAAGCACATACTGTTGATGTGGTTCTCCTGCGAAAATGTACAGATAAACAAAAAATGATGTTGACATGGGAATTTAGTCAATCCATAACTTACAAACCTGTGAAATGAGGATTTACACATCTTTTAAACAGATCTATTCAATTAATGATTAAATATGTGTTCTGTACAGGCAAAGAAGTTATAGTGAATGAAGAGAGGATAATGGTACAGACATCAAACAATGCTTAGAGTGATCTAAGGTGATCACAGAAACAGGACTCTGCACATGAACTGGATAAACAGAATTTCACAGAAGTACTGCCATTCACCCCCACACAATCACTGTTCACACCTACTGCTCTCTGCCTGGCATCTCCTGGACCATGTCCAGGAGTAAGTCATGGGATTGCACACTGTACCCCATGGCCATCTACATGGCCAATATTCTTTTTTTATTTCAGATTATGTCAAATGATGTGCTACTTTCTTCACACTTCATTCATATCATGGATGAACAAAGTAGAGTCTATCATCTGCAGATCTGTAGTGATAGAAAGAAAGTCTAGACTGTATTTTCGACATCTGTGATCAGGATAGAAGACTTTAGGTGATTTTACTTTGTGCATTTGGAATTCTAGGAACCTTCTTGTCCTTTTAAGCTCCCACTTTACTCTTTCATTCTCAAACTCCACATAGTATGCAGGAATGTATTTAGTTCACATCATTTTGATAGTCAAAATGATATAATTTCATTCATCTCTATTTCCTGATTTTATGGCTAGATTATCATGAGGTATATCGTATATGTATTCATATTTCAGACACTACATGCACAAGCGTGACAAGGTGGAGTATTATAATTGATCATGAATAAACCAGAATTAGGAGCATCGCAAAGTGATAAATGAGTCAGTGTAATATATGTGCTCAGGGTTAAGAGCCAATAGATCATAGATACAAAGTTGTGCTGATGTGATGCACTGTTCTAATGTGATGCCACTGGGACAAATGACTTGATCCACTCATAAAACTCACGAATAGCAAGACACCATGCACACTTTTAATCCCAGTACTCAGGAGACAGAGGACAGAGGATTTCTGTAAGACTGATGTCAGCCTGGTCTAAATAGCAATTTTCATGCTAGTATGGGCTACAAGGAGACTCTGCCTCAAAAAAAAAGGTAAAATAACGTCACTGATAGTATGGAGCATTTTATTTTATACCACATGATAGAACACTCCTTAGGTGTTCTAAAGGTTGGCTCAATGTTATTAGAATATTGTCATGAAGTAACAGCTCTCACCCTGTGTAAGATACCAGGCTTACTACCTCATGATGTACCTGTCAAAAGCTTATAAAAAGTCCTTGCATTTTCTTCAGAAACTGAGGGCTGTGTTGATCTATACAACATCACTTGCCCTCCTAAATCACAAGTGATTTTTCAAGTAACCAAGTCAGTTTCCAAGTAGATTTTTTACAGAGTAGCAAGGACAAATAGAAAAAATATTTTCTGAAGCCCATGCTATATCTGTCCTGCTGTGACTTACCACACAGTGACTTGTGAGATCACCATTCCTGTGATTGTAAGATGGACTCAGATGATGACAAGGATAGATGCACAGGTTTTATGTATTTAATAATTAACTTGAAATGCAATAGCATGAAAATATCATTCATTTTTTCTACTGTAGTGCAACAAGCCCCACAGTACCCTAAATCTTTAATAAGCTGCCGTTTAGTGCTTGCTTTCACATGTAACTTTGGGATTTCTATCAATGCTTCTTGGATGCATAGAAATGTTGGTTATTGCTTCCTCACATGTTATTTTCTCTTTAATGTCGTCTAGATGTTTGGCCTTTAATAAACACAAATCTTGATCTTATGATACTTTATGAATTTTGTTTGTGGGTGTTCCTAACCTTTCTTTATATATCTTTGCCATGTTGGAAAGCATAATTACTTGCCTAAGTCTTAAGTTTCTCTCACATAAGCTTTATTTCCATTGATATATTACCTTATGGTTCTTGTTTTACCTGTATGCAGCTTATTCTCACCAGGTTTCTGTTCTCAAGGAGAGCTTGGACTAGGAATAAATTTAGTTTCAGGAGTATTTGTAAAGTGAGTTACAGAAGATGCAAGTCAACACAGCACATGTAGAATGTAAACATCTTATTAACAAGCGAGGTCAGAGCAAGGAAGGCACTGTTTATCACAGGGAAGTGAAATGAAAGACAGTAGGAGCTGACCATGAAAAACTCATTTAGCCAACTGTTGTAAGGGTGATGTGAGGCAATATAAATAAGAGACACGAGGGACATGGGAGAGATAGGGGAGGAGAGGAGAAAGAAGAGAGAACATTAGATGATCCTAAAACTTTTATATGGTGGACAGCATTGCTAAAAGACTTCCCTTTGTTCATAGATTAGAGGGTTTAAAGCAGAATCCCTGTCAATCAGAAACAAACTCATTTTTTATTTTTATGTTTTCATGTTGTCTAATAATATTCAACTAGAATAGGCTTGTCCTCATGACCAGCAACAGATAGATGTCTTCTTCTCTAGCTTCTCCCCAACTTATTTCAAACTGGTTGGACCCTAAGACTCTATGTAGGGAGGAGCAGAGGGAGACAGCCTCCATCCCACCCAGTCAGACAACCTTAACTGCATGAGAGGGAGGGACTAAGGATAGACACAGGGGAAGCAAGAGAAGAGGAGGGTACTTCACCATATTGGACTGGCTGCAGATTCCAGAAACCAAAGCCTAGATGTAGGGAGAAGAAAGGCCCAAGGGTGCTCGTACTTTTGTAAGTAACTCCTCACTGTCATCATATGCTCTGTTAGTAAGCCCAGTAAATATTGCTATTCCCTAAACTGTAGTTGGGAGGAATATTTTCTCAGTTGGTCATAAGGACAACTGGATCAGGGTGCTGCAGAGTCCCTGGAAGCCAAGTGGGTATGTCCCAGCAATAAATTCGACTTACAACCTAAGTCCCTTGTTCACAAATATTTAATACTAGGTGACTTTTATGTATTTCCAAAAAGCAAAATATTTACTTGAAATGTGATAGCTTGCTAACACAAGAGGTTTTTAATCAATATGATTATCCAATTCTTGAAATTGTGTTTGTTAAAATTTTGTGTGTGAGTCACTGTCTTGCCATGTACTCTAAGCTGAATTCACATTTGTGGGCCTCACGCACAACCTCCCAAGTGCTAGGATCCTAGTCCTGCATCAGCATGCCAAGATTACTCTTCATTTTGGATGTTTTACTTGGCATCACCAAAATACTTAGTTCTGTTGTTGTTCAATGTACCTATTTTTCTTTCTTTGACTTGTGGCTTTGGCTTCATATCACCAGAAATAATGCAAATAGATTATTCGTGGTTTCTTTTCCACTGGTTTCTGATGATAGCTCGTGTCACTGCCTCGTGAAACAACAATTTTGAAATACATATTCTTCTTGAATATAATATAAAATTAATAATATAATTGACTCTAAAGATGGGGGTTATGTTTTGGATATTGAAATCTTATTTCTTACCTCTGTGGTCTTATATCAATATTAGAGTGTCTTGATTTTTGCTTACTTTTTAAAGTTTTTTCAACATTTTTTGACTATAGGGATACTTAACATTATGAATATAGTTAAAAATGACATTTCGCAAATATTTAAATTTGCAGTTGCCTTTTGTATTAACTGAATTATAGTTGAATTACATCAAGTGCATAGAAACTTTATAATCTGTTGATTACAACAAAAATTCAGATAGGCAAGTATTTGATACAGTCTTTGTGAACTGCTTTACCCCACTGGGAATTATAGCATTCTGAACAGCACTAAGCCTTATGGTAAATAAGCCTGGGACATTATGCAATTTATTTAGGACATTCACTCTCAGAATACATTTCATCTTTTTTTTTTTCATTTTCAGATAGGATGTCACTATGTGGCCTACACTAGCCTTGAACTCAAGTCATCATCCTGCCTCGCTCCCCAAGTGTTAGGGTTACAGGTGTGCCTGACTGTACACACTATTTTATGGTTTAATATAGTTATTTTATATCTATGTTGTTAATAACTTTCTTTTAATTTTTATATTAATAGTATTATTACTATAACAGGTGTTTACTGTGTCAATAGGCCGGTCTTCAGATCCTGGACTGAAGTGATCTTTCTGACTCAGTCCCTCAAGGACCTAGGACTACAGGCACACCAACAAACCTGACTGATTGTACTTTAATATGATTGTTCTGTGAGTTTCAATTTGTGATATCTTTTTTGTAGAAATGCAGCTAAAGGTTTATATTGATCATATTCATTGCAGCCTATTCAAACTGATTCTATATTGAAAACAGGTTGTAGGTTCCTTAAGATTTTTATATCTGTAAAATTCTCATTTTCAAATAGATAAATTATGATGTTTTCCAACAGGCAAAAATATATAATAGGCACAAGATTGCTTACATTTATTTATCTCCAATAATATCCCTGAAAATAGTCTGTTGAGCAAATGTAGGCACATGGGCTAGGTATCCATTTTTAACTAGTTCTATTCTGGAAAAGTTAAGACTTTATTGATAAACACAGTGGTGAGTGATTCTTTTTCTAGTACTATTTCAATTTAAGTCAATACCCTTCTCTACCAAATTGAGCATTTTTCTTATGAATGGGATTAGAGTTATAATTTTTTCTCTTTCCTTTCTGATAGTCCATTTTTATCTTTTATTCTCTGAATATGACATATCACATAAACTTTTTATTTTTGTTTCTGTTAAACCAAATGAGTGTTTGTAGCTCACATGCCCATTGTTTAGTGCCTGATTTTGTTCCCTTTTGTTGGGAATATTTTACCAATAATGTTTGATGAGATTTTCTTGTATTTCCAAAAGCTAGATTTAATTAAAGTTGGTTCTAGCACAGATCTTTGCAGACTGTTTGAGAGTGCCTGAATCCAGCCTATGTACTGGCGAGCTTCCCCAAGTAGTGTTCTTCCCACCCCCCTATATTGGGAACATGTGTACCCCCTCCAACTGCTCTGGGACTAGGCTTCCCTGTCCTTCAGTAAGGGCCCAGACCTTTGAAGACTGCCTGCAAGTGCCTGGATCTGGCCTTCACCTGGTGGTGAGCTTCCCAAATCACAGCATGTCCATCCCCCTACATTGGAACCACCTGCAGACCATCACATCACCCCAGAGCTAGGCTGCTCTGTCCTTTATTAGAGGCTCAGACCTTTTCAGACTTCCTGAGAACACCTACAACAGGCCTCCCCTTAGTGAACTTCCCAAATTGGGTTGTGACTACTCCATAGTAGGGGCCCAGACCTTAGGACAAGCCTGGAAGTACCTGAATGGCCCCTGACTTTGGCCTCTGTAGGGGTTCCTGAGTAGCTGGACTGAAGCCATTTGGTCCTTCCAATAAAAAATCAAAAGAGAGAACCCGAACTCTAGACCAATCAGCTTACATATTCTGTAAGAAAGCAATCATGGCACACCAATAATCCAAACAGAAACAGACTTCAACTCAACAAAGGAAGGCTTCATTTTCATACCAGAATCACAACAAAACAAATCCACATGGAAAATCACAACAGAAAAATAACAATATGGAAAATTAAAATAATATGTTCCCACCAAACACCTCCATTCCTATACAAGAGTTCTACAATGAGAACCCCCTAGAGAAAAACCAGAACACAGCGGACACACATTTTAAAAGAATAATCATAAACTTGATAAAGAATTCAATGAACACACAAGGAGATTAAAAAATAAAAGAAGCTAAGGATGAACTTCGACATAAAGGAGATAAAAATATTGAAGAAAACTGAGGCTGAAATGAAGAAGGAAGTGAAAAAGTCAATAAGCCAATTTGAAACAACAGAAGAAAGCCTTACTCATAGAATTAATGAAATGGGAGGAACTCTAGATAGGCTGGCTAGACCTCAGTGGATGAACTTTCATTAAGGGATGTCTGGGGACACTCACTTAACATGATAGGTCTTAACATAAATAACAGAATGCATGAATTCCAGTGGGTACCTATGGACTTGTGCCAGTGGAGACGGGGTATAAAGTTGATTATGGTGTTCTGTATGAAATACAGAAAAAAAATCAATATTTTAAAACTGTATTTGTTTCTAATATGTTTATGGAGTTTTGTTATCAGAATACAGTGGCACCATTGAAAGTTCTTTCAGAGCTTAACTCCTGTTTTCTCATTTTTTTTTCTTTAATGAATTTGTGAAAGAGTACTTCAAAAGTGTATTCCTTGGCCTCATATCCCAAAGCACCTTGTTTGGGTAGTGTCTAGCAAGGTTTTTAGAAGGTCCTACTAAAACTTTCTTGGCAATCTTAACTCTTGCCATCAGACTTCATACTAGCCAGTCTACTTTTCATTACTGCAATAAGATAACAGAGTATATCAATTTATAGAGGGAAAGTGTTTTGTTTTTCACATTTTTGATGGGGGGATTAAGCCCATGCTTAATTTTCACATTGCTCATGGTCCTGTGTTAGGGCATTATACCATAGCAGGAAGAAATTCTTAACACCCAGACTTTTCCTACTTTGTCCTGGTATAAAGTGGGCAGCTGTGCCAGACAAATCATGTCCCTAAGATCCTAAAGTCTTCATACTGTGCTTCATTAATAAGGTTCTGACTCTTCTCAGTAGACTCCAGCAGGGACATTCCAGTGTAATGAAGTGCTGTAATAACTGATAGTTGCAGAGGTGTAAGAGAGTCTCAGTCCAGCACAACGTTCTCTTGGGACATAGATCACTTCTTTTACTTTTTAGAAAATCTTGGCTCATTCAATTAACCCTCTGATAATTGTGTTCCTTTGATTGTTTAGACTGCCTTAAGAATTTTCTCTGATCGTACATTCTGTGTCACATATTACATTCATATTACCCAGCAAAAATACCGGAAACTACAAATGTTACCATGACAAGAAGACCACACATACAAAATTTGAATATTGATTGTAATTATTGATTATGATTATAAAAATATATTGTAGTATACTAGGATTATGTCTACAGAATTCAATTAGAGTTACAGAATGTGCCATAAACAAGTGGAAAAGTCTTAATGCAAAACTGAGAAAAAACACAGGATATAGCACATCACTGTCTCCTCATGGAATGAAAAAGACATAGAGAGAATGAGGTCTCTGCAAATGTGCTGAATAAATAGAGACTCCTGGGATAGGTATGGCTTCCTACCCCACACTCCCACCTTTCTACTGGACAGCACCAGGCCTGTGTCCAGGAGCCATGAAGATAAATCCTTCAATGCCATGTGCACGTAATCTACACACAATTGGCATCTATCTACACAGTCAGAATTCCTATTATATGTCATTGTCCATAAATATGGATTGTATTTTCCACATTATACTCAAATACTCTGTTAATTTTCTCCCTAGGTGAGACTGGAATAGAGAATCACATCTGATCTGGCCTGACACATAGGTCTAACTTTTGAGACAGAACAGCAGAAATTTCAGTGCTTTTGTTATTCACATTTGAAAATTTAAATTATTTCTTACACAGTATTTTCAACTTCTCTCCTAAAGTGAACTTTTAAATCCAGATAACTCATGAAGTTTATTTCTGTATAACTTTAAGTGGTAAATATTGACTTTATCTCCATACTTCCTTATTTTGATTGTTACATTATAATGCACCATGAATTGAAATGAGACTATATTCATCAAGCAGACAGTTCTCACACAATCATGCACAGACATAAAGCAGAGTAGAAAATTATAGAAGGTCTCAAGTAAATGTAAATAAGAAATGATCTTCTTTAAGAGAATGACTCTAGATAGGCTGTAGACTCCATTGGATGAACTTGCAATGAGAAGCACCTGGGTACAAATGTTTGACCAGACAGGACTTGATATATATGACAGAATACCTAAAATCTGGTAGGGGGGTAGGAGATGGGGGAAGGGGAAGGGGTCCATGTGATTAAGATTTATTATTTGAAATGCACAAAAAATGAATAAAATTTTTACAGAAGTGATTCATCTCTCAGTACAAAAAAATGAATTTTCTCTGAGTTCCAACAGTTAGAGAGATCAGGAAATATGCTCAAATCCATGTATGTGATCATGATTAGGTGTTAAGTACACAATCCCAAATTATGATTTGCTGATAAGATGGAAGACACCACTTACAACAACATACTAAGCCACATATGAGGTTTCACAGAGACCATCTGCCCTTCAAAATTTGGAAAAAAATAGCATTGTAAACATCCCAGTGAGACCACAGTGTGAGGAAGGAAACAGTGCCTATCAATGGACAAGTCTAAATGGAAGAGTGTATCCATTGCATACATTAAGCAAATACTGGAGACCAGACATTGCTCCTAAATTTACTCAGGCATTCTTATGGTGAACTAATGCCTTCAATTTCAGTCAACACACCAAATCCCCTATCACACCAATTCGTGCCTCATCCGATATATTCATTATGGAACATCAAAACTCACCTTGGTTTATAAGGAGCAATAACAGAGGTGATCATAATAAGAAAGGGCTAAGTGAAGCAGTCCTGAGGAAGATAATGCATGTATTTCTAGTGATCATAGTAATGTTTATTGTGTGATCATACCTAGGAACATCGAAAGATGAACAGGGAAGAAGTTAAAGTTTAATAGACAATTTCTGTTGGTCGACAAAACTGGGAGGGTAACTTCAGGAAAATTATGCTTATGTTTCCAAGTGTAGCAATTTTCAAGTTTCAACCTTAAAAAAAATCACCTTAGAAAGCTGCTAACATAATTCACACCATCAAGTAACTTTCTGCCCTTACTAACTTATTTCTCAAATTTCATTTTTAAAAATATATTACAGTGCCCTTTGCATCTGTACAGTATATCTCATGGCTGTTTATATTTGTACTTCTCTAAAACTGAAAATGATTTTTATGTGCTTGTTGCTGATTTGTATAGAAACTTTGCAGGTATGTCTCTTCAGAGAATTATTTGAGATATTCAACTTTTAACTTTAGAAATGTAAGGGATTTATGTATTTTGTACAGTAGGCCAATCACACAGGTGATTTGAAAATATTCATTCCAGTAATAGTATAGCTGTATTTTTACTTTGTTATGATAAGCTCAGACTTTTTGGTTTTGTTGATGTTCTTGTTTTTCCTTTTTTTTAAAAAAAAATTTTGTGGGGTTTGTTGTTAGCACTGTATGAGGACTTATAGTCCATGGCAGGGAGAAAGGGTAAAAACTGAAGTAAACCTGGAAAGGATGTGAAGAGACATGGGTGGTGAGTATACTGTATCACATGGGGAATGTCTCCAGAGACTGTGCAAAATTAATTCCCCTGTCTTCTGAGTCTCCTAATGACATTCTTTCATTAGAAAGAATTGTCCAACCAAAAAGAAGCCCTGTATTTTGGGGTCATATCACCTGTTTGAGTGTGAACTTCATATAACAAAATTGCTTAATTGTATTAATTTTCAATATAAGAATTTTCAATCACTTTTGCTTTGATTTCATGTTTGAAAATATGTTGTAATGTATTCTATAATACTAACTCATAAGGTACTGTCATTACTAGGTTTTCATATTTTAGGTTGTCTCCCAATTGGCTAGTTTCTCCAAGGGGTGGGGCCTGCCATGGAGTGTGGACAACTGGGGGGCTGCTGAGAGCCATCTTGGAACAGAAGCTGTGAGCCAATGGGAAGTCATGAGCCATGGGGAAGTGCATGAGCCATGGGAACGTGCAGCCGCACACTGCAGCTCAAGGACAGAATGGCCCAAGACTTATGGACCTGGGGTGAGATCTCAGGCCCCTGAGGCCAGAGCGAATGCTAGTGCTGACTATGGTAGTCCTGGCACAGTCTGATATGGCAGGCTCTCAGCTATGCCACCAGAGGCACAGGGCTAGGCACTGGGTACTCATTCCTTTGTAAGTTAATAAATGCACATAGAATGTATTATATAGATTGTCTGATCACGCAGGAGACCCAGAGGGAGTTCAGGTGACAAAATTGGTGTAGTCTGGCTTGATAAAGGAACCACAGTCTTGGGAATGTGGGTCTCAGACAGCAGTGCTGTTCCCACTGCCCCTCTAGCGGGTCAGCTGGACCCTGAGTCCCAAATCCAGGAAAGAAACAAATCAAAACCCATATGCTTAATGGGGTTAGGGATAGTCATATGGGTTAAACAATGAATCATAAAATCTGTAACTAAAAAGAGACCAGCCAAGCAGAAGCATGGGCCACAGCTATGTTGTAAATGTGGGGATATTTTCCAGGTATGTGAAGATTTGTTAATGGTTACCCAGAGTCTAGGAAACCTTTTACCTGCTCTGTACCCAAATGGAATGCTCAGAGTGCTCAGACACAGCCACTTTGGATGATAAAAGATGTGCCCCAAGCAAGGACAGCTAGAAAGGATGAACTGGCAGACCCAGTTGCAGAGCTGGAGAGAGAAAAATGGCAGGACATTTTGACTTGTGTAAAGCCCAAGGACTCAGAGGAAAAGACAGATAACAATAAGAAGGAAAAGAAAGCTAACTGTACTGTACCTAGGAAATATTCCATGCTAGAATTGTTAAAACTAGGAAAAACTTAGAAGCAAGCAAACAGAGAGACCCTGGCCATGTGGCTTGTGACAGTATGGGACATGGGAGCAAATGACATCAGTCTAAGTCCTTCAGAAGCTTCACAGCTCAGATAGGTTACCACCCATCCATCCTTTCAATATAGGCTGTTGAACATAGGCCAGTGCAGGGGGGAGCAGTCCTTAATGGGGTGGCTGGTTGAAGGCATTAAAGATACATGGTTGTCACCAAGGGAGACTAAAATGATTAGCAGGGGCTAGAGGACTAAAAAGGAGGGGCAGACATTACTGAGAGAACTAGGTATGAGAAAAGCAATATATGATGTCCAGTTCACTGGGCCAAATAAGACTATGTTCACTGGGACTAATAAGACTAATTCAACTGGGACCTCGAGAATGGTATGGGGCTTTAATGGCTTCACTAAGCCCTTTTATGGGACAGGATCTTTGTAAAGTGAGAGAGGCTTTGGAAAATCTAAATGATTCCAACCAGCATGTAAAACATGTCTGTAAAATATGAGAACACTCTATAAGAGATATAAAAATATCAGATAGAGGAAATGGTCCCCTTAGGTTACTCGAATACAAATGTGGCAAGATTTATGTAAAGTCCAAATCCCCAGAGGAAAAATTGATAGAAAACCAAATTCAGTACTAAGGCATTTCTGGAAGGTTTTAAAACCAGAAGAACAGTTTACAAAGGACATTCGAAGGATAACAACTGTACAAGGGATTGGTTAAGAATCCCTAAGGATTAAGTAAAATGCATTTCTCTTCTGATAAAGGGTATACGAAGCATGGAAGCAGATTTTGCCAGCAAGTTCTCCCTCAACAACCTGGTGTGGTCAATGGAAAGAGGACAGATATGGCTACAGTCAGGAGACAGACCCAGAGCCTACCTGACTCAGGGAATCCACAAGTGCGGGGTGGACAGGAGAAGCCTTCTGCCTCCTTAGTCCAGTGAAGGGTCGGGCAACTGGAGCCAACACCTGTAAATATATCAAGAATGAAAGAATAAAAAAGACTCCATGTAATATCCCCCAAGTGCGAAATGACTCCAAAGGGATAACTAAAAATGTTAAATAGCTAACCAAATTAATGCCTCATCCCCATGCTATAATACCTAACAAGGATCTATGGAACAAACAGTTAATACAAATGGACAAAACCTTTCCATGCTGTGTGAGACCTTGTCTACGATTGATTTAATATATAATGTTAACCTTCCTCTGAATGTTTTACAGATGTGAAACCCATTTGAAAGATACCTGAAGAAAAAAAGACCAGCTATAGCTGTAAGATTCTTGAGAGTTTTATGGTTGGGTAAGATGAAGACAGAGACTCTCAAACTATACAACTGTTAAGAAAATCTACAGTACCAGGGGTGGGTTGTCCCCCTATGATCTATTGGTCAGAGAGAGATCCAAGAGATCATCCAATTCACCAAGGCTATTGCCATTAATGTTGGCTGTACACTAGAAAGGACGGTAAGGCCATGTTGCTGAAGACACTGCATGTTGTGAGCACGGGGAAAGAAGAAGAGATAGAACTGAGACTAAGACAAAAAAACTCCATGCCACTGGATAGATGGAGATTATTGGGGAAGAAAGGATCCCCTATAATTCCACTCAAAAATAGACCCCACATGCTGCACATGATGGACTTGCCAAGCAATACCTGCAAGTGCAATAATGGCTCAACCAACATATGTACAACTGACAAATTTCTAATTGTATAAGACCCATTCCTGGGGTGGAACACACATCTGGTCCTGTAGACCAGGCCAAAGCCTTGTATCGAGAAAGGCTATAGGCCCTAGTGGAGAAGCCATCACAAGCATACTGTTTAATTAATATAGTACACCTACTGGGATATCTTCCAGGCATTTGTATATACATACATGTTTGTTTAAATGTGCCTACTTCCTTCCATTTGTTTTTATAGTAGGAGAAACACCACCGAGATTGATCAGTGGCCATGGCCTAAAGACGACTAATGGGAAGGCCCAAGAAGCCACTATCTTGCCATGGTACAAGAGAGATTGCCTTACATCTGTCACCCCCTCCAAGGCTCAGGGATCTTAGCAAAAGATGGATAGGAAGATTGTAAGAGCAGAAGAAAGTGGTGGAGTATCTCCCAATTGCCTAGTTCCTCCAAGGGGCTGGCCTGCCACAGAGTGTGGACAGCTGGAGGGCTGCTGGGAGCCACCTTGGAACAGAAGCTGAAAGCCATGGGGAAACGGCGAGCCGTGGGGAAGTCCACGAGCCATGGGAACCCGCAGCTCAAGGACAGAATGGCCCAAGACTTATGGACCTGCGGTGAGATTGCAGGCTCCTGAGGCATGAGTGAATGCTAGTGGTGACTATGGTAGTTGTGGCATGGTCTGATATGGGGGGCTCTGAGCTGCGCCACCAGACAGGCAGGGCTAGGCTCTGGGTACTCATTCCTTTGTAAGTTAATAAATGCACACAAAATATAGTATATGGTTTGTCTGATTGTACAGGAGACCCAGAGGGAAGTCGGGCAACATAGGTACATTTTACTCTATGAGATCTTCAAGTCCATTGTGTATGCTGGATGAGTGAGGAAAGCAGTTTGCGTTTGGTATCCTTTTGTCCAAATATTTTTGTAAAGTTCTCTTATATAAGCTCTTGAATTTGTCAGATTAAATACCACGTTGTTATGGTTTTGAAGCTGAGGGAGTGCTGTGAAGGTTGAGGATTTTTATTCTAATCCCTAGCTTCTCTAAAGCAAACACATAAACAAATAAACAGACAAGCTCCATGGGAGCGTGCAACTCTGTGACTCTCACACCAGTACTAGTTAAGCAGTCTACCCAAATTGCAGAATTCTCGACTGGGTGAGAGATTAGTCGATTCTGTCAAAAAATAATACTAAGGTAGAGATCAATTGAGGAAGACATCTGATATTTGCCACTGACCTCTACATGCCTGTGCACTCATGTTCTCCCTCACATACACATGAATACATCCTACATATGGACACACACATACATGTACACACATGGGCACATATGAATACATATGCACACAAAATGTAAGTGCTCATTTTGTAACACTCAGTTTTATTCCACTGTTCTGTATGTTTAACTGTTTAAACCATATATAATTAATTTACATACTAATAACACAATATATTATAATTTCCTGGTCTTGATTTCTGGAAAAAAAAAGGAGATGTGTGAATTTTTTTTTATCTGGATGTTTTGTCCATACTAAATATCTTGCAGTCCATTATGATATTTAGATGAGTTGAACCATAGGAAAAAAACTACAGTATGCCGGCTTTAGATAAATCCTACTTAATCTCTAAGTCGTTTTCAAAATTACTGGATTCTTAGTAATTTTGAAAAAATCTAGGTAATAAATCCAGTATGTTTTTTAAAAATTCTTATAAATTTTATTAAATGTGTTTATGTACTTTATACATATATTGCATTTATTCTATTTTTTAACACTATTTTATGTGCTTTCAGAGTTTCACAATGTTGCTCACCATGGTCTCAGAATAGTGCACAGAAGTAATACTTCCTCCCAAGCATTCTGAAAAGCTCATGCTGTAGACACAGACCACCACACTCAGCTGATGGTATTGTAAAACGATTGCTGTCTGAGATCCATATTTTATTGTCAATTGCTTATGTACAAAATTTAATTGAATTTTTATGTTTTCATATATCTTAGTATTTTTCTATACACAAGATTATATCCTTCAAAAATAGGTGCAGTTTATATAAACTAGATGGAAATGCCTAATATTTATTTTCTCAACTAACTCTCTTGAAGATTCCCTCCAGGACAATATCCAAAGGAATCATCAACAGTGGGTATCATTGTTTTATTCCTTTTGGAAAAAAATATTTTATCATTTTTATTTTATGAGTATGACTGTATTGCTTGCATATATGTAAGTGCACCTGTGTCCTGCAATGCCCACAGTGGTCAGAAAGGACATTGGATTCCAGTGGGCCTGGAGTTACAAATGGTTATTAATCACTATGTGGGGGCTGGGAATCAAACTCGGGTCCTCTGAAAGAGCAGCCAGTGCTATTAACCACTGAGCCATCTCTCCAGGGCCCCATTGGTTTATTTCTAAAGGTATAGCTATACTGATCCTTGTAGGATTTTTACGTATGCTGATTCTATTTAAGTTTATGGAATTTCTTTTCATACCTAATTTTTATAATAATATTTTATTGATTCTTTGAGAATTTCATACTATGTAATCAAACATATCCAGACTTGCTCCTGAACCACCTCTCAGATCCACCCCCAACTCCCCATGCCCTCACTTTATGTCCTCTGTTATTTTTTATGGTATAGTGAATCTGATTTGTAATTTTTTGAGGGTTTTATTATATCATGAATGAATTGGGGGAGGGTTGTAAAGATATTCTTTGTGTATTCTGATATGATCTTTTAATTTTTGTCCCATATAAACACTGGGCATAGTATGATAACCAAGAAATCCCAGCAAAGGAAATATGGGAAGTTGAGGTGACACAGATTCTTATATTAGGGGTAAGCTGGTATTTACGTATGTTGAAGTTCCAGGCCAATGAGAGACCCCATCTCAAACAAAAGGTGGTGGTATCTGTAGACTCACAGATAAGGTAGTCCTTTAACTTCACATATGTGTTATGCATGTATGCACCAGTATCCACATGTGCACCTATGCACATACAAAGCATATAAACACAAAGATATAAAGCAAAACATTACCCATTACCCAAATGAATAATATATATTTGGCACAAATAGAACTGCAATAATAGGATCTCTGTATAGTTAATTTATTCAGTTTTCACGATGGCAGTAAGATGGTCCCATTCCCACAGATTTATCTCAGCTCTAAATTTGAACAAGAGTCCTCCAGGAAAGGAGAGGAAAAATGTTGAATCTGCTATTTCCTCTTAGGATTGATGCTCATATCACCTGTATTGGAATACTTGGTTTTTGTCTATGAAACTGTCCTGTGGCTACTTCCTTTGTATTGAAACTTTCCATCTTGGGACAAGAAGAAGTTTCATAATAAAGGAAGTGCAAAAATTTGTATGGTTCACAAGAATTCTCTCAAATATTACATAAACATTGAACAAGAGCTGGAAAGATGGCTCAGTTGTTAAGAACACTGTCAGCTCTTGCAGAAGACCTAGGTTTGATTCCCAGCATCCGTATAGTAGATAACAATCATCTGTAGCTCCAGTTCCAGGGATTCTGAACTGGATTCTAGTTCCACACCCTCTGTAGACTTTGCATGTAGAGCATTTACAAACATACAGGCAAAACCTTCATACTCATAAAATAAAATAAATAAATTGATAAAAATTTTAAATACAGCAAACAATTATTCAGGGAGAGGAGACAGTTTGGTGGAGATGCTCACTGGTGATGAACTCTTTGTGCATCTTTGTGAAGCAGCACATAGATGGAGACTCTCTTGTCTTTAAAATCTTGATCTGTCCTCCCTGTAAGAACAGAGTGGACAGGCATCAATGGTAAATCAAGCATGACTTTCTTCACCACAGGAACAACAAATTAAAGGGGAAAGGAAGTGGCAGCAGGAAGCCAAACAAGATATGTTGGTAGCGATTCAGTTCTAAGTCCTCAGCAGGCTTCCAGATACCAAGCCAGAATTCTGCTGGCCTTATAATCCTATGTTCTGAACAGGCTTTGTGATACCAACTGAGAAATTGTAAGCATTATAGCTAAAAATACTGAGAAGCCTTTGTGTACCAAGCAAGAACAGCTTTTTGTACAGCAAGTCTGAAGAAAGTAGGCAGCAGTATAAACAATACACACACACACAAACACACATAAACACCCATTCACTCACAAATATTCAAAGAATTGGCCCTTATACAAATAATGAATATTTGGCAAATATAATAAAGTGCATAAAAATTAAGTTACAAAGTAGTATAGAGCTACAACGAGTATATAGTCTATGTATAATTAGCTTATTCAGTGATCACAGCATGTCAACAGGCTGGCACTGTTCCAACCCTCTTTCGTCAGTTCTGAATCTGAACGTGAGTTGTACACTAAATTAGTGGAAAAATGCTGATTCTTCTAAGTCTCTCTCTAGTGTCTTTTGGCTTGACAGGGTCAGATGAGTCCCTTCCTTGGGCAAGCTTCCTGTCTTGGGCAAAAACCTCAGTTGCTATCAGTTTCCAATTAGTCCCTATTACAGCATGCTCCCTGGGCAGGACAGAATTCTCAGGCATGGGAAGCACCAATAAGTCTTTCTTAGAGAAAGTTCACTGCTCTGTTGAGAAGTCAGATGTGAAGATCGTCTGGTAGGGCTGTCCCTAGCAGTCTTCTTTCTTTTATTGCTTTGTCAAAGTTGACCATGTTTTCTGTCTTCTCTGTTGTCTTCTCTTCCTGCAGCTCTGGCCCTTTCAAATTTGGAGAATGTAAGGGAGGCCCTGATTGACTGACTGTCATTATGCAAAAGATTAAAAATGGAACCAATCATGGAAAAGTTACCAAAAACTTCCATCTGTTCTAGTAGCAATGTGGCAGTCTTTAATGACCACTGCTTGCACTTTTCATGGCTTGGTTGTGGTCAGGGCTCTGACATTCAAATATTTTTGCTTTTGTACAGTCCCAGTTTTGTCTTCTGTGTGACACTTTGTCCATCAAAGCTTGAGTTTCTTGTCCATAAAAGAGCCCCATATTTTGTGGAAAGCTTTTCATATCCATTGAGAAGCTCTGCAATGGGAAGACAACTCCATATATAGCAAGCAGCCTCCACATCAGGGCTCCTCCTACCACTCTCAGTGACACGTGCTGGGGTAGACTTGATTTATCTGCCTTTGTGTCAGCCATGCTTCTGCAAGAAGTCCTGGTAAAGTCATTGATTAACCAATGTAGACTTGGATGGATTGCTCTGTTGTTCACCATTGGTGCTCCTTGTTGGGTGCATAGACACTGTTCACATCTCCCCAGAGAAATTCACACAAGAACCAGTGAGGGGAAGCATGCCTTTTGAGAGGAATGCATGCATGAAGGAAGGAGGATGCTCATATGCTGCAGGTGTCACAAGGAGAGGAGGGTCTGCTATTCCAGAAATGGTGTGCTAAATTTAATGCTATAAACACTTCTAGAGAGGTAGCATGTGTTAAAATGCATGCCGTCCTACCAATTACTAGAGCATAGCTGTGAGGACTTTAACATTCCTTTCATGGATGAGAATTTTATGTAGTACAAGGCAATGCTACATTCAGAGACCTTCTAATCACCACCTCCAGTTTTTTATAAAAAAATAAGCAAAAACAAAGGAAGTGGATACATGGAAGAAGAAAGGAAGGAAAGGAGGGAGGTAGGGAGGATGATGGAAGGAGAAAAAAGAATTTCATGGACGTAAGATAGGCTTTGGGAATAATAGACACATCAGGAATTAGGAGGGGGATTCGAGATGATGGAAGGAGTAACTGTCAGTACAGTGCCTTGTATATAAATGTGATATTGTCAAAAGATAAAAATTTGAAAAGAAAACATAATAAAATAAATGATAATTGCATAGTGCATGATTATATTGTAGGCACCTAAACATAATTTCATTTTTGTAACTCAGAGGACATCATCAGAGCTGGGGTAGGGTGGATAAGAATTGGCTTTTGGTGAGAGAAGTTAAAAGAGGTTTCCATAGAGTAGCAGTGTAGTTGTTGAATTATATTCGCTTGGTTATTTTTCCTTTGAATGTCAAAACATGTAGGGCTGGAGACATTGCTCAGTAAGGAAGTAAGCAAGAGTGTACACCATACTGTCATTACTAGAATTCATATACAAAAGCCTGGCATGATGATGACGTCTTGCAATCCCAAGACTTGGGAGACAGAGACAGGCAAGTCACTGGGTCTTGCTGTCTAGCCAGTCTAGAAAGTTGGTGTGTTGCAAGCCAGTGGGAGACCTGATCAAAGAAAAGATAGATCTCACCTAAGGAAAATACCTGAGTTTGTTTTATGGCCTCTGTAATGATGTAATTACATTTTCTCTCCTTCCTACAAACATGTACGTACCCACAGAGAAAAAGATAAAAATGTACATAATCACTTTCTCAAGGTCATTGAAACAGGGTCTCCCTTTAGATGAATATGTCATGTAGACCATGCTGGTCTAGGTATCACAGAAGTCCACCTGCCACTGCCTCTCTCGTGTTATGTTTAATGTGTGTACCACCAGACCCAGCTTGCAAAATTAAATTTTGATTCAGACTATTTCCTAAATTAAAAACACTTTTTATTTTATCAATCTGAGACTATAGGGCCCTACATGATAATTGTGTTGATTGCTTGGCCCAGGCTACAAACCACCATATCTTTAGATAGTACTAGCCGCTTTATAATAGAATTTTTTAAAAAACAGATATTTTTTCCAAAGTAATGATTCACATGTCTAATCACAACAATTGAAAAGGTGACATGGGAGAACTGTAAAATCAACAGCAGGATGCCTGTTACATCACACAGCCACAATGAGAAGGCCCAGGCAGAATTGGAGGTGTTCTTGTAGTCACGAGAATAAGGTTCCCAGGAGGCATAAACAAGCTCAAAATCACAAGGGCTGCTTCAAGCCTATTGTCAATCAGAGCCAAAGCCTAGGGAAAATTACAGGGTTTTTATGTTTTTCTCCTTCTATTTTCCCCACTTCTGCTGCAACATTCCAGGGGAGGGAAAGGGGTTCTAGCAACAGCTCTGACTGAGAAATCTCCCAGGTAACAGCAGGATTTGTCTTCCCATTCCTAAGATTGAGATCTTCCTTCTGATTGGCCTTATTCTATACCAAATTTACATATACGTATGCAGCATTCTGAGCCAACCTGAGCTTATATAAGTCTCTGCAGAGGGAATTTTTGCCAGTCAGGCTCCTGTCCGGTGTCCAGCTCTCAGCTGGATCCAGGCTCTGGCCAGGGGCTTGACTTCAAAGCTCTAATCAGAGAAGGAGGACTGCTCCTGAGACCTATGAGATACAGACCAGCAGGAGACTAAGCACAGGCAGGGAACTCACTGGGCTCACACTGCTGCTGCTCTGAGTGATGCTGCTCCTGCTTCCTACAGAGACATACAGGGTTTTGTTTTGTTTTGTTTTGTTTTGTTTTGTTTTGTTTTTCTCTTTTGGGCTCCACTGTTCTGCTGAGAAAGCCACCATTTCTGCCTTCAACTTTGAGCCCTCTTGTCTCAGATGCATGCAGGAAAGTTCCCTCTACCTTTCAGAACCTGCCAAAGACAGGAAATCCACTGCCTCTAATGCTCTTATGAATGACCCACACTGTGCAGTGTTGGCGGTACACCAAAGCCCTCTAAGAATTTACATCTGTGAGATTTGCTGGCTGTATCTTGGCTGGTACCATAAAGCCTCCTTGAATAGAACACAGCTGTAACATTCGCCTCCCTTGGTTGGCTGGCATCCTGCTCCCACCCAGGGTCTCAGAGATTCTCCTGTCCATTTTAGTTACTACTTTCACATTTGGATTATTTCTGTTGTATGGCAACATTTGCAGTCTGATCACTTCATCATTGTAGAAAGGGCAAGACAACAAACTGATTAGAGAATTGTCTGTTTCAATGGTGACTGAATAGGTTATCCATGTACTCATTGGAGATAACTATACCTACCTTATCATCCTTTCCATTTTATACATTGAGTCTCCACTTATATACTAAGCCCACAGTTACTATGTCTTGCTTTCTTGGACTTCCCATTGAGAAGCCTACACCTATGTACAAGGGGTGTCTTACTTTGTTCTGAGTGTCTCTTTCTCTTAACCCTCATTCTCAACCCAAAACTGGTTCACAACAATTCTTATTTCTGGATTTTAGTCTATTACTTTCTTTTCACTTGGGATTTAGGTTTTATATGAGCTGACGCTGTGTAATATGATTTGTGTGCTCTATATTTCTTAAATTATACCAGTATGCCAATATCATATGATCTCTCTTTTTTGTGTCTTTTGACTACAGTAGGTTATTAACAACATAGAAATTCATGATCAACAGGTCTTTTTCTAATGCCTAAAGACTTGACATAGTATTGCTTTACAATATTTCACAGATGACATAAATTATATAACATGCCAATGGAATAGAAGATAGCATGTTAAACTTTGCCCATGACAAACATTAATAAAATGCCAACAGGATAGAAGATGGAGGGTTTGTTAAATTTTGTACTATCAGGAAAGAGTTTGTAAATTTTATTTTAAAGTATTCATATATTTATAGTTAAAATCTAACTGTATTTTGGCAGCCCCACCAAAATTTTTAAAAAATAATCATAGGACTCAGGAGCTGAATAGACTTTTGGGGCGAGAATCGGCTCAGCTGCTATTACCATCCAGTATTACTAATAGCTGTGCCTGCTTCAGGAAAACCCATCAGTCTCTTTCCTCTTCTTCCCTGCTATACATACCATTAACAATCCCTAGTAAGTAACCATCACTAATCATCTCTTCAATGTTGAGAATCTGTGTCTGACATATTCTAAAGTGCCTTTTTAGACTCTTTTAGCCAGCTATCTGGAGGTTCTTACTAAGTCTCTTTTGAAGACATGATTCTGTCCATCAGAATCCTGGTGTACCAGGGTGCTTTTTCCATTGCTATGCACAATAATGGGTATAAGCAGTTTATAAGGTAAAACGTTCATTTCTCCTCATAGTTTTGGGGGATTCAGTCCATGTTAAGTTTGTCTTACTGAATCTGGGCCTGTGATAATGCATCAGACCATTCTAGAAATATATGATTGAACACAGTTGTTTACATTATGACCAGTGCAGGAACCATGGTAGAAAGAGACCAGGGGACCACAGTATCATGCAAAGTGAAACCCCAAGTGCCCTCAAGTCCTCACAGTATCCTTCACCAAGTTATGTTCCATCACTTCTTTTTTTAATAAAAAATTCATTGAGAATTTTATACATGCATATAAGGTTTTTTTGATCAACTCTTCCCATATCTTTGCATCAATTTTTTTCTGATAACTTCACATACACTACACTTTCTTCCTCTTTGATTTATTTTTTTATGAGGCTTCTGGATACTCTAACATTCCCCCTCCTGAATAGGTAACCCTAAAATCTTTTAAGAATTAGATAAAGGCTCCCAAATATTTTTGACAGTTTTGGCTTTGGAACAGAGTAGGTTGCTAAGAGGCCCAAGGACATTGTGAGTTTTAGAAGAAAAAACAAACAAACAAACAAAAAAACCTGGCTACTTGTCTTTGGGGTCTTTTTACCCTAACTGCCTAATCAATTTCTGCCTCCTGTTCTTATCACACCATTCTCTGAAGAGGTTACCCAAATTGCCAATAGGGAATAGGGACACAGACTGCTCTGGCTTCTTCCATGCTGAACAGGGATGCAGGGTGAGGCAATTGGAGTACCCCTTCAGTGGGTCTATCTAAAAGACTCCCAAATTGCATAACTGTTATCTAGAGGAGAAAAAGAAAGTCTTTGAATCGTGAATAGGAGATGTGATGGAGAAATAAAGTCAAGAGTAATTAGCATTACAAATTTTAGACAGGGAACTAGAAAAAAGAACAGGGCAATTTTCAAATGTTCATATGAGAGTCCATTGGAAATTCTTGACAAGGGCTTCCGAAAGCATCCCTCTATTGGGTTCCTCCTCATTTTTCTTTTGTCATCCCATCACTTCTTAATATAGCATGAAAGGTCAAACAAGTTATACATACAGTTTTGTGAAGGATAGTCTAGCAGCAAACAGAAATTACATATTTGAGAACTGTCATGGATGGCATCCTATCTACAACAAAGTTCAGTTGGATCTAGATTCTTACTATAAGGTTTTAAATACAATGACAGTTTTATATACTCAAGGAAAGGCTTCTATATTTAAGTTCTAAATATGTTATAGATACTGTAAAAAATTGTGTCATGACACATACCCTGAATACATGCACTTTGCAGGCAGAGGCAGTAGAGTCTCTATGAGTTCTAGGTCAGCCTGATCTACATGGCAAGTTCCCAGCCATGGCAACATAGTAAGACAGTGTTTTAAAAAAATGTGACCATATATTCTGTTGATGTAAATATTACAATAAATTACACAATGTATTTACCAAAAGCAAGATATTAGGAATTGTCATGGTGACAAAGGAGCTACAAAAAACTTATCATTATTATTTATTTTTGTTATTGATTATGAACATATCAAAGTGAATGTTAACCAAAGACAGTGCTAGGAGAATGCTATTACCTATACAAAATATTCTGTTCAACAGTAGAGAAACCCTACAGCACAAACCATTAAAAAACACACATGATACAAGAACATATCTTGTCAAATCATCATGAAGTGACCTAAGATGGGAGCACAAGTAGAATGAGGACTGTACACATTTACAGAATAAAAATAATCCTGAGGTGCTAGAGAGACAGGTCAGCTGTTAGTTGCATTCTTACTAATTCAGAGGACCAAATTTGGTTCCCAGCAGAAGCAGAAGCTGACTCAAAATCACATGTAAGTCCTGTTCCAGGGGATCTTATATCCTCATCTGACCTCTGTGAACACACACACACACACACACACACACACACACACAATCACTCTTGCTTTCGTCCTTGGTCATATCCACAACACTCACCTGGGCAGCATAGTATCCTGGGACCCATGAATGCAATATTCAATGGGCATCCACATATCACAACCACATATTCATGGTCCATAACTGTGTAATGTATTGCCAAAATTATATTATTATTCAGTTAAGAAACTAGGTCCTGTGGCCTAGGGGCTGGACAGAGAATCACAGCAGCATAGGCTCACTGACATCACTTCTCGGAGCAGGGCAAGCATACTTAGGTATTTTATTTTAGACCTTTGGAATTTCAGACTCATTTTCTCCCCTTTATTCATCAAGAAAGGCCTTCCATAATCAAAGTGCATGTTAATTCAGGAGCCTTCTCATGTGTGTATCATTTTCTGTGTAGGCTCTATAATCAATGACTAGATGCCTGTAAACTGATTTTTTTTCTTGTTCATACATTTTAAATTTGAATTTGATAATGGTGGTTAGTAAATCTATTGAGAAGCATGTTGGATAAGTATGTCTCTATGAAAAAAGCACCACACCAATATGATGTCAGCCTCTCCCAAACCTGATGCTAACACAGTTGTTTAGGAAATGTCTCAACCTAGCTGGATCAAGGAAAATTCGAAGAGCACTGGAGAAGTTCATGCCATCACTGGAAACTTTGGCATAGTAAGGCTGTGAGAAAGCCGCCATGTTAGAAGATTTGTAGTCCATGAGATTCCCAATTTTTCCTTCTCTTTCCTATTAAATTCTGAATTTTTCTCAGGGGGAGAAGTTATAATTAGCTCAGTTCAGGCACTATATCCTGACTATAGGCACAGTTGCTGGGATAACTCCAAAGAAATGTAGAAATCAGTGTTTTTCCAGCTACAATGATTGTGGCATGAACTTTTTCTATGCGTTATATTGAAACAAAATTTTTGAGTAAGGTGCTGACAGGAGAAGGTACAGCAGGTTTGCTGTTGCTCCAGGATTTTGGTTTCACTGTAGCTAGATGGAATGCTCCCAGATTGTAGGGAGATTAACTGCCCTTTACTGAACATGGCACTTAAATAAAAGTTCCAGACAAACAATTTCAACCTGATAGCTCATCCCTGTTATAAAAGCACACATTAGCAGGCCTTGGCACTCTATTGTGCTCATGTTCTGAGGCTTCAGACTCCTCTGTTCTGAAGTTCCTCCTTGGCAGAGTGTATGAGGTTGCTAACAATAGCCCATGGTTCAGCTTCCCCCATATCAGTCTTCTCCTTATATAAGCTGTCTGCATCTAGGGCTTCTCCACCCTGATTTTCACTTAGATATCCACTGGGATGGAATTGCTTCCTCTAGGTCTGCATTATTGGCAGAGCCTTTGGCACTGGGATTTTGCTTTGAAGGTAGATAAACTAGCCATTTTCTTAAAGGGCTTAGCTATTAAACCATTCCCTTCATGAATGGGGTTCAGCAACTTGTTCAAGGCAATTTCAATTTCAATGGAATTCTCAAAGTCTCCACCGTGTACAAACCCAGTAGCAAAGTGCATTACAGGACCAGGGAAATGCTGTTGATTTTAATTCCACCCAACTGCTCATCTTGAAGGATCAAAATCTCAGACTTTTGAGTAAAAGAAGTGCATGTTTGATGAACTGCAGAACCCTGTTGTTCTTCCGGTTACCTGGCTCACAGAGGGCCTTCTTCAGTTTTCTTTCTTAACATCCTCATCCCAATCAAGGAGGTTGATTAGGGACTCCTCTTTAGGTGCTCATTTCACTCCTAATTAATCCTGGAAATTTGGGACTCATAACATGAACCAATTTAGATAAGCCAAATGCAGGGAGGTACTTCTCTGCAAAAGTGAAAATCTTTCATCAGCACATTCAAATTGGGCATCTACTTTTTCAAAACACATAAATACACACACACACACACACACACACACACACACACACACATATATATGTGTGTGTGTGTATGTATGTATGTATATGCAGGTCCACACACACACACACACACACACACACACATATATATATATATATATACATAATTTTTATTGAGTTTTTGTAAATTTCATACAACAGTTCTTAATCAAATTTAGACCTGCTCCCCGGGTCCATGCTACCCCAACCCCCCACCAGACTTTATGTATTATACCATATTTGTTAAGTCCTATACAGTCAATCATTTGTGACCAGAGGCCCTTCAGTGCTAATTCATCCACTGGAGTCTAGTCAGCCCAGCTAAAGATTGTAAGTTGTAAATAAGGCATACTCTCCCTCACACAGTAGTAAACAGTCTCCAATATATTTTAAGTATATTTTATGAGTTTTTATGCTTTTCATATAATAAATATTCATCAAAATTAGAAACCGTCCCATATCCCTCCAATATATCTTTACTTATGATTTGAAAAATTCATACATGCATTTGATTTATATTTTAGCCAAATTCAGCCTCTACTCCCTCACCACAACTCCTACTAGAACCACCCCACCATATCTCACTCCTGGTTGGGCATATTTTGAAACACTTTTAACCAAGGCCTGCAGTCTAGGATATAACAAAACCTTCAGGAAAGGGTACTCTAACTGCTTTGCAACCTTAACCTCAGCTTTCTTGCCATCATCTTGTAAGATCAGACCACAATTGATGCAGTTCCAGTGTATACTCCTTTATGAGCCTGTGATCAATGACTTTGATAAACTTGAGCTACTCAGTGGTAAACTCTCTTCATCATTGCCCTGATCAAAACCTCATTAAATTGTTCAGAGTTCTACAATTTTCCATGAGGCCAGGAATGGTGTTCCAGAGGCATTGCTCTTTTGCTCAAGTTCCCTTTGGCTCTCTAGGGATTTTGGGGATACCATACAAGTTTTAGGATTTTTTTCTACCTCTGTGAAGAATGTCATGGTGATTTTGATTAGTATTGCATTGAATCTATAGACTGCTTTTGACAGTGTTGCACTAAATTTTCCCCTTCCCACTCTCTGTTTGCCCCACCCTCACTCTCTCAGGGTCTTGTGGTCCTGATGCAGGTTGATAAACTTGCATAACACATTTTTATCTTGGGTTTCGCATGGTTTATATGACAGGGAGGGAGCAACTTACAAAAAGACAGCTTTTCATAACTCACAGGGCATTCAAGCCCTGCCCACAGTCTCCTTTAGCTCTTGCCCTTGCCCTGTGGGTGCACAGTATCACCCCACAGTCTGTGAGTGCCCCATTTCACTTCCACACTAGGCAAGATGTCTCAACTGTTCGCCCAGCAGCCACACACTTCCTGATCCCAGCTCCCAATGGTGCACCCTTGGCTCTCTCTCTTCCAATTTCACCTCTAGCTCTGCTGGCGCTAGGCTCCACCCCTCTTCCCAGGTTGCCCCTTGCTCACCTGTCACCCATGCTTTTCTGAGGAATGAGTAATTCCCAGGCTACACAGTGTGGAAAGGTTTTATCCATTCGCATTGACTGCTTTCTCCATAGATCTTTGTTAGGTACCATAGCATGGGTAAGAGACATTAATTTGGTTAGTTCTTTACTATCTTTAGTTATCCCATTGGAGTCATTCCACATTCTGGGGCTCTTACATGTATTCTTTCATCCTTAATACACTTACAGGTGTTGGCTCAAGTTCCCTGCTCCTGCACCATGCTCCAGTAGTCCCCACTGCACCTGTTGTTTCCTTCAATCAGGTAGGCCCTGTGTCTGCCTCCTGAATGTAGCCATATCTGTCATCTCTCCATTGACCATACCTAGCTGCTGAGGGAGGCCCTGGTGGGAAAAACTGCCTCCACCCCTAGCACAGCCTTTCTTAGGAGAGAAATACACCTTATTTAATCTTTGGGGATCCTCAACTACCCCTGAGACAGTTTTTATCCTTTGAATGCCTTTTGTAAACTGTTCTTACAGTTTTAAAGCCTTCCAGAAACTCCTTAGTACTGAATATAGTTTTCTGTCCATTTTTTTCTTTGGGAATTTGGGCTCGACATAAACCTTGCCACATTTGCCTTCAAGTAACCCAAATGGACCATTTCTTCTGTCTTCTGTCTGGACTTTTTGATATCTCTTGTAGGGCATTCTGTTATTCTACAGACACATTTTATACACTGGTATGAGTCACTTAGATCTGCTAAACCCTCCCTCCCTTTTTTTAGGATACAGATATCCATAATACCCATGCAGTGACTCAGAATGGACTGGGTTGATTGAGAGCTCTGTACATGAGCTGGACAGACACAGAATCCCATAGCAGGACTTGAGAGGATTGCTCTGTCACTCCACACCAGTACCTGTTCATATTCATTGGTCTCTGCTGGGAATCACCAGGGCTATGTGCAGCCACCACACTAATAAATCCTACAAAGCTACAGTACTGCACAGTGTACTTTTTGTTCATCAGCAGACCCAGCACTCTGGGTTTGGTGGTTTGAAATCATGGACTACAATCTCCACATTTCATCTGTGGCTTGAGTGAGAAATCTAGGTTCCATGTTCCACAGATCAAGAGTGGGGAAAACAAGACATGGATGACATTTCTCTTCTTTAATTAGGATAGAAGATATTAGGTGATTTTATTTTGTTCATTGGCTTTCCAGAAGCATTGCCATCTAAGTTACACCCTTACTTCTAGAGAAAGGACAAATGCTCCCAAAATTTCACATTATCTCACGTAAATGTATTCAGATCACATTATGATGTCTGACATCCATAAAAATGGTATATATTCACTTCCTTTCTTGCCTCAAGAAATACATTTCTTTTAAAATAATATTTTTATGAATTCTTTGAGAATTTCAGACAATATATTCTGATCATATAGGTCAACCTCCACATCTAACCCAAAATGCATCCTTACCTCCCTGCTCACCCAACTTCATTTCCTCTTTATTTTTTTAAGCCCATTGAGTCAAACTTTTCTTGTCAAAGTACTCCCAGGTGAGGCATAGTCATCCTTCCAGTTGTCATACCCTTAAACAAAACCTCCTCTCCCTCTATAGTTAGCTCTCAATTGTTAATAATACTTCAGCTACTAGTGGAGCTTCATGTTCACATCTCCCATGTCAAGATTTTTATCTGACTTGAATTTGTGTAGTTCTTATTTTTTTATTATTATTTTTTATGCATATGCGTGTATTGCCTGCATGTAGGTAAGTGCACCCATGTTGTGCAATGCCCACAGAGACAGAAGAAGCTGTCGGATCCCCTGGAACTGGAATTATGGACAGTTGTTAGCTGCCATGTGGGTGCTGAGATTCGAACCCGGGTCTTCTGCTGGAACAGCCAGTGTTCTTAACCACTGAACCATCTCTCCATCCCCAAATCTGTGTAGTTCTTGTGTGTGTTGTTGTCACATTCACTGAGTTCAGATGTGCAACTACCTTGTTGAATCAAGAGAATAGGCTCCTAATGATTTATAGTCAAAACTATCAATTAGTACATTTTACAACCCCACCAGGGAAACTTCTTTTTTACCAGATGTTTAATGAACCTATAGCTGGTCAAGATGCAATTGTTAAGATACTGTGGAGTGCTTAGCTCTAAATGGAACATTATTATCACATCCCTTCCTAAGAGGCTATAGGATAGTGTTGGAAGAAAGGTAGAAAGATTATAAGAGATTGTGGATTGCCACACATCTATTTTTCTTTCAAAAACTGGGTATGCCAGGTGTTGTGCTGCATGATATTAATCCCAGCACCTGGGAGGCAGAGGCAGATGCAGCACTGTGAGACTGAGTCCAGTCTGATTTACATAGTGAGATCCAGGTAGGCTGGGGCTACAGGAGACACTACCAAAAAACAAAACAAAAGCAACAAAATTGTGTGCACATATGTGTGCCAGTGTTGTGAAGCTGTGTGTGGAAGCACATATGCATTTGCATGCATGTATGTTGGGAAGTCAGAGTTCCCTTGGGTTCTTTCTCAATCATGCTCTGCTTTATTTTTTAAAACATGTTCTTCCACTGATCCAGTAACTCATGAATTTACTGGTCTGGATTCCAGCACACCCCAGAAATTCGTCCACCCCTGTTTTGCTATCACTAGTAATGGAGATCCTTACCTACTGCTTGTCTTTCTATGTGTTCTGGGGAATCACAACTTAGGTACTTTCCTTTACAAAAGATTTCTTTGTTACATGATATCCCATTTTTATATTGTTGGTCTTTATGCCTGTGCTCCTGGGGTCATTTTCAAAAAGCCATTTTCTGTGCCTATAACTTGAAGTACATTTCCTACATTCTCCTGTAACATATTCAGGATGTCAGTTCTTATACTGAGGTCTTTGATTCATTTGGACTTGAGTTTGTTCCACCCCATGTTTAGCTTATTCCCACTCAGGTTCCATTCTGGAGGTGAACTCTGACATGGAAAAATGTACAATCATACGTGGTTGTCAACAGAGACACAGAAAAGGCAATTCAGCAAAACACATGGGATAATGAAAGCATTTTATTGCATAGAAATCTCAGAGTGAGGAACGTTGCATGCTTCAAAAGGCAACCAGATGATGCATTGGTAGAAGATGGTGTACATAAACTCCTTCAGCTAGGAGCAGCTGGTAAGAGTAAGAAGAATGTCAGAATAGAGAGAGGTAGATGGAAAGAGCAAGCAGTGGATATCACACCATTTACTAGTGTCACGTGACTCAGTGCTTCTCTTTCCTCATGGGTGTAGAGGAAGCAAACAGGATTCCAGGGGATCTCATGATAAGAGATAGTATGTGTGCACTTCTGCATGGAGCATTAAAGGACCTAGGCTTATTAGAGATACATTTGACATATGATCCATTTTAATCTATTATGTCTTTGTGGTATGAGAAAACAATCAACAGTTTATATCCATTTGTTCAAACATTTTTGAAAAATACTTTTAATATTGTTTATCTTAGCAGTTTGTGGGACAAGTTTACTATAAGTATTAGGGGATGGGATATAGGTTCAATTGATAAAATATTTGTTATACAACCATGATGATCTATATTCAGATCACCTCACTCACATAAGATGCCAATCATGCTGGCATGCATTTATAATCCCACCACTACGAAAGCAGAAAAAGTAGGGTCCCAGCCATCCCATCCAAACTGGTAAGCTACAGGTTCATTCTGAAACACTATCTCAAACAATAGGCAGAGAGTGAGTGAGGAAAAGACCTAACAGAGCTCACTTATGTTGCTCAATATGGTCTCAAACTAGTTAACCCAAGCAATGTTTTCTCCTCACCCTTCTGAGAAGCTATCCCAGAGACACAAACACTCCTCACACATTGCAAATTTCATTGCTTTCTGGAATTTGTTTTATTGTTAATTTCTTGTATTTTCAAATTAAATATATTTTTTAAATTGTTATTGAGGTTTTTGTACAATTTATACAACAATTCTTAATTGAATTGACTCCCTTCCCCATCGATCCCCCCCGCCCCCGCACCGGATTGTATGCATTCCACCATACAAGTTAAGTCCTATCCAGTCAAACATTTGAGCCCAGATGTCCTTTGGTGCAAGTTTATCCACTAGAGTCTAGTCAGAGTATCTAGAGGTCTTAAGGAAGGTCTACTTTCTCTCACCCAGCAATAATCAGCCTGCAGCAGTTCCAAGACTAGGGCTGTCCACCACCCATTTCCCTTGCTCCACTCTGGGCCTTTGTCTGATTATGTCTTCATGGGTCTTGTGCTCAGTGCCACCACTGCCAGAAGTTCACATGAGGAAGCTTCTACATTAAAGTTTATTATAGGAATCCTGTCCAGGGACACACACTCTGGAGTCTTTTTTTTCTATGAAATTTACCTAGTTGTGGCTTTCTGTTGTATAAGGATGATTCACAGATAAGAGTTGGTAGATATACTAGACTTATCTCTATTCCCTGGTCTACTATGGTCCCTGAGCCTTAGGTGTAGAGGTTCCACTGTAGATATGTCACCTAGGGCTAGGCATCTCTCAGGTATATATTCTCTGTGTGTGACTAGTTATGAAATTCTGCAGAAGCTTCCATATGATTCAAAAAGAAACATCTTTGATGAATAGTATATGGTATGCATGTCTTTGAGTTCTGGGAGACAACCATAGCCATAGCCTGTGTTACTTTGGGGGTCTCTTGGCCTACTCTGACCAAATACTCAACAGGAGATTTTTTTCCTCACTGATACTATCTCCCTGTATTCCTTAGGTATACACATGCAGTAATGATCAAACACCCTGTGTATATTTCTCAAGGGGTTCCCAAAACAAGTCATTTCCCTCTGACTTCTCACACCACCTAGGCTGCATTTATCTCTCCTCTCACTTCACCTCTCCAACCTCCCCCCTCCCTGCACAGGCCAACTGTCTGATAAGTTCCATTTTCCTCCCCCTCCCCCAATATACCATTATTGCAGTGCACTGATTGTGATCACTTTGTGATACATCTTTATTTTCCAACATTTATTGGTAGTAGTAACTAGGAACAGAGATAGGTAACATTAGATCAATGAGTTTTCTCAGATACTAAAGTTTCATGTATATATATATATATATATTGAGCTTTTATACTTTCATACACCAGTTCCTAATCAAATTTAGACCCACTTCACATTAGGCTCAGTTGCAGCTAAATATGTATTCAACTGTGGTGCTGCTTAAACTATGAACATTATTATCAGTTATTAGTAGGAAAAAATATCATAGCTTGTGATTTGATAGTGAAGCATTAAATATTTTAAAATTCTATTGGGAACTATTGACATGAAAAATATTGTCTTCAGATAAATCTTGGGTATGTTAAAATTTATTTAAACTTTGCAAATGCATTCTAATGTTTCTTTTGAGCCTATAGAGCCTCACTTTGTAGCACTCACTGTGTTGTTTAGGCAGATTAAGCTAAACCAGCATACTTTGACCACATCTTTATACACTGGGGGGTATAGAGTAATAATATTTACTTGAGTTTTATAAGAAATAATATATAGTGACATTTATTAAAGAGAATGCAAATTTTGTATTAATGAGATGGATATAACATTAAATTTATATTAAGACATGTAATCAGTAATTTTCATTCTTTTTTCAGGTGTTTGACAAATTATAAAATTTGCTAATGGAATTATTTGTGTATGAATTAATTTGGTGTGAAAGGGCATGTAGAGGCCAGATGTTGATATCAGAATATTTTCCTCTATCAATATCCATGTGATGTTTTGATACAGTTTCTTACTGAACCTGGAACTAACCATTTCAGAAAGATTAGTCAACAAGAAAGACCAAAGGAACCAATTGCCCCAGTACTGGGTTTATAGTTGCCCTCAGCCACACCAAGATTTAAATGAATGCTGGTATCAGAATTCAGCTGGTCATGCTTGAACAACAAAGTCTTAACCCACTGAGTCATCTCCTTACTCCTGGATATTTATTTTATGTGTATTTTTAATAAAATAATTTGTGAAGATTTGGTATTCTTTTTAAAATTTTTAATTTAGTTTTCATAATTTCATACAACAGTTCTTAATCATAATCAGAACCCCTTCCCCGTCCATGACGCCCATCCTCCCACAAGACTTCATGTATTCTGCCATACATGTTAAGCCCTATCCAGTCAAACATTTGTACCCATATAGCCTTCAGCACAAATTGATCCATTGGAGATTAGTCAACCCATCTAGAGATCATATGTAAGGCATACTCTCCCTCTCCTAATCCCAATAAGTCTCCAATAGTTCTCAGTTCAGGGCCAGCTCACCACCCATTTCTCTTCACCCGTCTGAGCCCTTAATTGAGTTGGCATGGGTTCTGAGATCAATACCACTATTGCCACAAGTTCATATGTGCATGGGTCCATTGGCCTGAGAGCCTCTGCTTCTCTGAGTTCATGAACCAGCCCTGGTTCTTAAAATCTTTCTGGCCCCTCTTCCACAATGATCACTGAGCAATGAGAAGATGGGTGACATTCCATATAGGAGACCTATCCAGGTATACAATTTTGCAGTCTCTTATTCTTTAAAAGTTGACCAGTTGTGGCCTTCTGTGTGTATCACACTTTATTATATAAGGAAACTTCACTGATGGCGAGTTGAGGGATGCATTAGTTTTCTCTCTACCCCTCATTTCACTAAATTCCATGAGCCTTAGGTATAGAGGTTTAACTGTAGGTGTATCACCTAGGCCTGGGCATCTCTCAGATGTATATTCTCTGTGTCTCACTATTGTGCAATTTTTCAATAGCCTCCATCTTTTGCAACGAAGCTTCTTTGATGAATGGTGTGTGGTATGCTTGTCTGTAAATATAAGGACCCATATTTAGTATATAGTAAGAAATTTCATTTGTCTAGAAATATGACAGAGATAAGGTTTTTCTCTAGGATCGATGTTCTCTCCATACATATGTATTTAGCTTGTTTACAGTGTCACCATGAGTTCATTACCATTGAATGGAGCTTTACATCCAATTTGATAGCTATGGATTAACCCACAGATAACAGTGTCACTACTGCACCAATGAGGAAGTTTTTTGTGCTAGTCATTATGTTTATTAGGCTTTGGGGCTGGGTTGAACCGCTGATTTTTTTCTCCCTTAGTCTTATGAGCCCTAAATTTCAGGTAGAAGCCTTCCAGGTCAGTTCCTGCTCCATTGCTCCAAGTCCTGTGTCCCGTCTTCAGCAGTAGGGTTTTATCTACTAGAAATGGAAGATAAGAGTTTTGGAAATAGCCTGTGCTATTTTGGGGTCTCTTGGACCACTCTCACTAACCATTCAAAAGGAAGTCTATTTTGTCTGGCACTAGGTTCCTTGCCAAACAATTCCCAGGTATACTTATACACTAAAGTTTAGACACTGAATGGGCATTTATCATGGGGTTTCAGGGACATCACATTTGCATCTGGCTTCCCTATCCCCACAGCATTCATTTACCTCTACTGAATTTCCTCCTATCTGACCTCTCTCCTTCCTCCCCAGTTCCAGGGACTCCAAAATCCTCACTATCACCCCAATAACACCCAACTCCCACCATCCCCCCTCTCCAGACCTCCCCCCCATACTATGCCCCTTGCATGTCCCTCCCACCTCTCTTCTCAGTAGAACACTCCCACTTTCCCCACCTCCTCCCCTGGTAACATCTGTTCCCTATCATCCCCTTCTTTCCATCTCTTTCTTTCCCTTTACCTCCCTGTATCCTTTCCATGTTCCTGGCTCCTGGTGTTACATCGGAATATGTACTCACATGTAAGTGGTTGGTGCTACAATCTGCAAATGAGGGAGAACATATGTCACCTGATTTTCTGTGCTTGTGTCACTTTGCTTAGTATAACACTCTCTAGCTCCATTCTATTTACCTGCAAATTTCATAATTTCATCATTTCTTACTACTGAGTAGGACTCCATTGTGTAATGGATAAAGAATTGATATTATTTAAACATTTAGAATCATTTCATCAAATAAATTATCTTTAATGGCCAGATACTGAATTCTAATAACCATCTGAACTTGGAAGCAAATCTTGCCAGCTGAGACCACTATTCAGACCTCACCCATAGTTATGATCTGCATCTGTATTCCTGACCCAAGAGGCAGTGTGAGTTATCTATATGTGGCTTTGAACCACCAAGCCACCTGATGAGTTGTTATGTAGATGGAGGAGGGGATCCAAATTTGATCAAACTACAGTGTATGAAAGTTGCAAAAATTTTATTAAAAATAATATAAACATAATATATATAAATTTTGTCCATTGCAATAATGCCCACTACAACCATACTATGATACAACAGTCCTGCATCCTGGATGAGCTCTACCCTGCATGGATCAGGGTTCTGCCCATTGTAGACATCAAAAATCTGAGAACAGTTTAATTTTTGCAGTATTTTGTGGTTTAAATAATTCATGAAATTTAGTCAATGTTTTAAATCATGACTGATTTGTCTTATCATTCAATATCTTCATCAATGAACACGAAGCTCATTCCTCTTTATGAATACCTAACATAGAGTTGGACAACATACCAAAGAAAGAGCAAAACAATTTTTTTTTTCTGAAGACCAAAGTATATCCACTTCTGATGTAACCAATCAGTGATCTGAGTAATCACTATACCTGTGATAAACTTCACATATATGGACTGGGAACAAAGAAAAAGCTACACGTGCAGTCGATATATATTTAATCAGTAAGTATGTGTTGCATTGTCATGGGGTGATTGTTCCTATTTCCAATATGGGACAGAGATCTTCAACATTTCCTCAGTCTTTACAAAGGTGCCACCCCATTGTGAAACTTTTTTTCAAATTAAGTTTTAAATAACCACACAATTAGAAGAAGCATTTCATTACAACTTTAACATATTCAATACCAATTTCCAGAGCAAAGATGCACCTCTTTCAAAAGTGACTATAAATTTTTAGGTTCACAGTGGATTAATACAATTAAACAATATCGAACTCAGTATAAACCCAAGGTTTTAACCTTTAAAAAAGATCTCCATTTCATTTTAAAATATACTGTCATGTGTCTTTAATCTCTATGTATCTGATTATTACTAGTCACAGTCAGTTACACTCGGATCCTTAGTACCTGAGTATGGCTATAAAGTCATCAGGTAGATTTCAATGGTAATGGTTTTCACCTCTACTAATTCACATGAAGCAAATTTTTATGCTTCTTCCTCAAATATAACTCATTTTTTATTTGTTTCTTTGTGTGCATATCATACAGAACATCCCAAACAATCTTATTCATCTATATATCCACTTCCCAAATGACACCCTCCCATAGCGCCCCCCCCTACCTCCACTGTCATCCCTGTTTCTGTCCACTGTGTTGTCAGTGCCCCAGCCATTCCCCAGTGCTTGTCCATCTGCTGAATCTAGTCAGCCTATCTAGAGTTCCTTGTTTGAAGATCAGCTTTTCCTCATCTAACAGCAATCAGTTGTCAATATTCCTTTAGATAAGATTGGGGTCTGCTGTTCATTTTCCCAGTTCTATGCTGGGTTACTGTCTGGGAGTATCTTGGGCCACCCTGGCCAGCAACTCAAAGGAAGGTATCTCCTTTCTGGCATTGTTTCTTGTTATGTAGCCTTTAGCTACACACATGGACTCTTAAAAATTATATTTTTATTTTATGATCCTAATAAATATTTTATGTGAAGATAGTATTTACACATTTTATGAGCCATTTTTAGACACAGATATCATTTTAATAGGTTTTTAAAAGGTAAGTGAATTCCTTAATATATAAATGGTTATATAGCCTTTTAAATTTATTTCCAAAACATTCAAATACACACATACACATACAACAGAGAGAGAGAGAGAGAGAGAGAGAGAGAGAGAGAGAAATACACATACAATTATTTGCATGATAAAAGCTTATCCACAGGAGTAACCCTTTCCCTGTGACCAGAGGTATTAAAAAAACTTGAGCCTGACTTAAGAGGCCAATATCTGATATCTCTTTGCCCTCAATTAGAAAACAAAGCAATGTTAAAAGGTTAAACTTGTTTTATATTCAGTCTTGAGATTAAAGGAAGGAGTGATAAGTCTAGTGAGGGAAGGTATTCCATCAGAAATATGTAAGGATGGAGATTACTAATTGGGTTCATCTGAATGGTGTTGCTATGTAAGCACTGCCATTCAATCCCTGTAGGAAGTAAAGGCAGGCAAGTCCAGCAGTCTTCTGCTGGTTGCATTCTTTGAGGAGATCATGGCCTTTTGGGTTTTTATTTTGTTTTATTTTTAATTTATTTATTCATTATAACATTTTAATGACATCTTGTACATTGCATACAACAGTTCTTTATCAAATTTAGAACCCATCTCCCATCTATGCCCCCCCTCACATACACACCACTGGACCTCATGAATTTCACCATACATGTTAAGTCCCATCTCATACCTAGGTGTCCTTCAGTACAAGTTTTTTACTGAAGTCTAGTCAGTCTATCTAGAGGTCTGAAGGAAGAGCTACTCTCTGTCACATAAATGTAGTCAGTCTTTGCCGGGTGTGGTGGCACACACCTTTAATCCCAGCACTCGGGAGGCAGAGGCAGGCAGATCTCTGTGAGTTCAAGGTCAGCCTGGTCTACATAGTGAGTTCCAGGGCATCTGGGGGTACAGGGAGACCCTGTCTCAAAAAGACAAAAAAAGTAGTCAGTCTTCAACAATTCCCAGTCTAGGGCTGCCCCTCTATCCATTCTCCTCACTCCACCCTGGGCCCTTATCTAATAAGTTGGCATGGTCTTATGCTTGACTCTACCATTGCTGCAAGTTCACATGAGCATCAGTCCAGTGAGAACATGGCCTTTTGAATAAGGTGGTAAATGGATGTGGCTATAGGGACTGGGAACAAGAGTAGGAGGAAAATGAAAGTCATACATGTTAAAAGTAGAATCACAATATGATTTCAGGAAGACATATGAATTATGATGATGGTAATCACGAAGAGGAGAAAAGCCACAGGCCTAGTATAGGAGCCAAGCAATACTGAAGCAAGGGGGTAAAGATGAGGGTCATAGTTCAGATTAGGTAATGATCTGAATCCAAGTATAGATTAGGAGGTCCCCTAGTGTCTCTGCAATAGGATGAGTCCTTTGGGTATATATCAAGGAATGGCATAACTGGGTCATATGGTAGGTTAATTTTTTGTTTTGTAAGAGTTCTCTACACTGCTTTTCACAGGGATTGCATGACTTTGAAATCACAGCAGCAGTGAATGAGCACCCCCCTTGCTTCCCATCCTTGCCAGCATTTGGTATAATTTGTTCTCTTGATCTTAGCCAGTCTGAATGAGGTAAGGTGAAATTTTAAGCAAGCTTGTTTTAATTTACACTTCCCTAATTACTAACGATGTTTAACAACTATTAAGGTGTTTTTAGCTATCTTTATTTCTTCCTTTGAGAACTCTCTGTTAAGATCTTTAGCCCATCTTTTAGTTGGGTCATTCTTTTCTTGGTTCATTGTTTTTTTAGTTCTTTATATATTCTGGATGTTAAACCTTTGTCAGATGTGTCACTGGTGAAGAATTTTTCCCCACTCTGTGGATTTTCTCTTCACTTTTTAAATTGTTTCTTTTGCTGTACAGAAGGTTTTTAGCTTAACAAGGTCCCACTTATTCATAAATGATCTTAATTCCTGAGCAACTGGTGTCTGATTTATAAAGTTCTTTCCTACATCTGTATTTTATAGGATACTGCCAATGTTTTCTTCCAATAGTTTCAGAGTTTCAAGTTTCACATTGAGGGATTTGATCCATTTGGATAAGGTGGTACAAATATGTACAACTAAGTTTGTTGCTACTCTTTCCACAATAACTAAGAGATGGAAGCAACCTAAGTGTACTTCAAGTGACAAGTGGTTAAGGAAATTGTACATTTACCCAATGGAGTTCTACTCAGTAGTAAAGAAAGATGAAATAATGAATTTTGCAGGTAAATGAATGGATATAGAAACTGTTATGCTAAATGAAGTAACACAGGCTCAGAAAAGCAAAAGATGAATATGCTCCCTCATTTGTGGATCCCAGCACCAAATCCTTATAAGTGAGTGCATATACTGACATAACTGCAGGACCCAGGAATATGGAAGGGAACCAGGGAGGTAAAGGGAAAGAAGGAACCTGAGAGAGAAGAATAGTAGGAGAAAGTTGTTACTTAGGGAGAAATATGCAAAAAGCATTAGTTAAAGGGGAAGGGCAGAAGAAGGACTATACAAAGAATTATGGGACTAAAGGGGGAAAAAAATCTCCTAGTACACAGTTAAAAAAAAAAAACCTTAAGCACAGAAGGAAGCCTATGGGTTCCTACAAGAAGCTATAGGATTGTTAAATGAAAATCCCAGTGACAGAGGTGGGTTTCCACCTATGAGCTCTTGGCCAGAGAGGCCCTAGGGGTCCCCAATACAATAAAGGCCATTGCCAGTAATGATGATTGTACTGCAGAAATGAGCCATAAAACCCTATTGCTGAAGACACTGCATAATGTGAGTGTGGGAAAGGGAGATGTCAAGCTTGGACTAAGCTGCAAACTCCCTGCCACTGGATGGGTGGCTTTCCTAGTGCCAAAAGGTGATGTGCAGATGGCTGGGGCAGAATTGTCCCCTATAATTCTGCTCAATAACAGATCCTGCAGACTGCACTATCAACATGCCCAACAGGATGTTCCAGCTAGGGCAACAGTGGTGCGTCTAGTGTATGTGGAACTAGCAAAGTTTTGATTAGATATAATACCCACTCCTAGTGGTGGAACACACATCTGGTACTCTAAACCAGACAATCCACTGTGGCAGGGGAAAATATAGGCCCCAGTAGGGAAGCCAGTGCAATTGTTTTGTTAGATGGAGATGATGCATGTTTACACTCATAGGTTAAGTTCTTGTAGCAGCCACTGTTTAGATGTTCTTGCTTTTTGCTGTTTGTACTTTTTATAGTACATGGAATTCCACTAAAATGGGCCAGTAGCCCATGGAAAACAGTTGATGCAATGACCTGAAAGTTCAGTGCTTTGTCACAATGGGAGGAAGATCATCCCACACCTATCACCCCCTCCAAGGCTCAGGGACTTTTCCAGAAAGGTTGGTGGAAAGAATGTAAGAGTCAGAGGAAGGAGTAGAGTGTTAACTGGAAGGGTCCTCTGACCACTATGCCAGTGCACTTCCTTCCCATGCTGGATGGGGTAGTTAGTTACTCCTCCCACCCAATCAGTCAACCTTAGCTGCATGTGGGGGAGGGGCTAAGGATATATAAGCTGAGAACGCCATGCCTAATCAGTCAACCTTGGGTGCATGTGGGGGAGGGGCTAAGGATATATAAGCTGAGAACGCCATGAGGCACCTCTCTCACCATTTTGTGTGGCTGTCAGGAAGTCACAGGATCTATATTTGAGTGTGAACTTTCCCGCTCAGCCGTAAGTGTGGGTGCGACTGTCCACTCTTCTGTAAATTAACCCCCACCCTATGCTGTGCTCGCAAGCCCAATAAACTTTTAGGATTTAAAATAAAAGGAGGTCCTCCATAAGAAATAAATCTAGTGGCAATTACTAAAACTGGTCCACTCTTGTGAAATGTCTACAGAATGCAGGACAGAGCTTGTTAAATTGCGCCACATATATCAGAAAAAAAGAATGTTGGCTATTCATTAAGATGTGGATGTGTCTGTTCATGGAATTCACCTAGGTCATACCAGTAAAAGGGAACAAAGTTCTCAAATATGTTCATGGGAGTAGACAGTTTATACTTCTGAGGTTAGTTGAGATAGTCTTATCACTCTGATGGAAGGTGAGATCAGGCCTTGGCAGTATAGTTATGCTTGTAGTCAGTTATGTCCAACTGACAGAACATACTGAGACAGGTAATGAAGCTCTGTATCTATGAGCCTGCCAGAAGGGGCCACCACAGAGGCCTACAAAAGATTTGATATGAAATATACATTTGGGAATGATTTGGGATCTTAACATTCTAATTGAGAGGAAAGTAGGCCAGGAGACTTGTGTTTTAAGTGTGATCTTGGAAAGAGATCTTGTAAGAGTTTACAGCCTTTTATTTATCTATTTATTTATTTATTATTTATTCTTTGTGTCATTTATTCTCTTAACAGTCATGACATACATGCAACATATCTTGATCATATCTATCCTCTTCATCCTCCAAGTCCCCTAGAATCCTTCAACACATCTTCCTCCCAACTTTATGTCCTATTTATTTATTCATTCATTTATTTGCTTATTTTTAATAGGACAAGTCATTTTAACTTTTCCAGAGTGTCAAGGCTGCTAAATGGTATGAATACAGTACATAACTTTAAGGGCTTCACTCCCTGAGTCATATTGAAAGTGAAAACCTGGCCTCTATCAAAGTTTTAGAAGTGGAAACCCTAAGCAAGGTAGTATATTCTAAGAAGCGAGTGGTGATCTCTGCACTCCTCTCTATTTTAATGGGTAATGTTTTTCTGCACCTATGAAGGAAATCAACTAGAAATGGAGATATTTAAATGCTTTGTGTGATCTTGCAATCTTCCCCTGACAAAATTTTGTATAGTGGATGAGCAATAGTAGAGGAGGGGTCTGAGGTAGTCCTCAGGATTGGCCTACAAAAGGTATGATAAGCTCTAGGATGGTCTTCAATGCCTGGTGAATTCTTTATCCAATGAAGAGTCACTCAATTAGAGTTTGGAGGGCTTTGACAACCAAGCATGAGGTTTGATGGCTATTGATAAGGATCTTCCATTCTCTGGGCTTTTTAGTTGTTCCTTTGGGATGACAATTAAACCTTGATCTAAAGCCTTCCGGATTTTTGAAACGTATTTTGAGGATGTGAGAGAATACATTGAGAGTAGGTAGCCTAGAGTAGAAAATGAGTTAGCTCCCTGTTTAGCCTGTTTACTACTCAGTTGTCAACCAAGGAATGTTAGAAATTTTTTTTCTGATAGGGCTTGTAATGTATAGTGGATACTTGGTGGGTTTCTGGTAGCTTCAGATTCTCAGGGGCATATTTAATAGGGATATTGATAGGGAGAAAACCTGGGTAGACATGGGTCACATATAAAGCAAAGGATGGGTTTTCATAAGGGATAAGTCTCATTTCTACCTCCAAGCAGACATCCTCAGTGACAGCAATTAGTTCTGCTATTTAAATTGATGTGGAAATACCTGGGAGGGGCCCAGATTCTATGACTGCTCTGAAGCTCACTATTACATACTCTAGAATTTATGCCCTGCCTTGTGGAACTGCTACATTCTGTAAACCAGGGATCCTCAGGTTTATAAGTGGAGAATTTTATACATTTAATCTAGCATTGATATTATAGCCACTAGTCTACACACAGGAATAATGTGAAGGGACCTCAGGGATAGGCTATGACAGTAAAGTGGCAGACTATAGATCTGACAGGATTTTATAATACCTGGAATTTGTAGGGGGGAAGGATTAATATGTTGGTCCCATTATTTGAGCTCTAGTGGAAGGCCCTGGAGAATTCCAAGAACCTGATAGGGCCTATAAACCATCATAATCTTCCCTAAGATTAATTTGGAGGCCTCCCTGATCAGGGAAACCAAAGAACCAATCTAGTGATACGGACTGGGGTAGGGGGCACACCACTGTACTTCAGGTCCAATGACTTTGAAAGAGAAGAGGCTATATGCTGGGAACACCCATCCTGGGGCAGATGTGAGTGTCCCTTTTAGGTTTAGGGCTGTGACTGTTCAAGAGTCCATTCTGATACCTCCTGCACTAGTGTCCTTATGGCCTCATGGAGTGATTTAGCTGTAAGACCAAACTTTCAAAGCCCAATTTTTCAAAAGCCTGCTATACCAAAGAAGGTCCTTCATAGATTTTTCAGTGACTAGAGTTCCTATAGTTGCAGTTATACCCCTGTGGTGACTAGAACAACTCCTTGTTCTGGAGTGAATATAAGTGCTAGGAAATAAATGCATCTTAGTGAAATTTGGGTCTTTGCAAAGCAATCCCTGTAACTCAAATAAGGCTAACTCCTAAAAATTATGGATAGAATTCTGATCTGAGGTGTATTTATCAGGGTAAGAGATTAATAATTTGTGTATATACTGAAGAAGGATATTCCAAAGGGGAAATCTGATAGATAACAGGTCTTAGGGACCTTGCAAAAAAAGTGGAAATTACTCCAAAAACCATGAGGTCAGACTGCCAAAAAAAGCTGGTGAGTGGCCTGCATATGTGTGTATGTGTGTGTGTGTGTTTCTGTGTGGTTGGTATGAGGATACTGCCATTTGAAAACAAATAGGAAACGGGAGTCCTGATGGAGAGGTATGTACTTTTACGTGAAAATATAACCAAATATCAATTTAAACCAGGCAGAACAGCAAGGAAAGACCAAATAAATTATTATATCCTAGTCTAGTTTGCTAAAACTGAGTTTCTTTGGATTGCTTAGTGGAGGGTTGATGACTACAGGCCACTGCTTCACTAAAAGGCCCACTTCAGCTTGAGTGATGATTCAGGAGATCTGTATCTCTAGATCTCTCTGTTAACTCATAGACGGCTCCACCAATGTGTTTCTTCCAGGAATTGTTCACTACTCACTTCCTGTGCTGCCCTACCTCAATACCACAGAAATTGCCATGTGTCCATATGAGGGGTTTGAATAGCTATAACTATGAGCTATATCTTTCTGAAGCACTTAGTTGATTATCACCTTAAGAAACCTATTTACATGCTAATCTAAATCATTAGATCTTTCAAACCCCAAGGTTGTGAATATATCTTACCTCATTAAGGCTGTGTCCCACCATGTTTTTTTATGTACTTTATTTCTTATTTTTTTAATTATTTATTTCATAACCAAATAATTAGAAGAGGCATTTCATTACAACAGCATTGACAAATTCAATAACAATCTCCAGAGCTAAGATGCTTCTCTATCAAAATTGGCTGCAAATTATTAGGTTTACAGTTGAATTAATTCAGTTATACAATATTGTACTCCGTATAAACCCTGTAAGACATAAAATTAAATGATGTTTTAAACTTTGAAAATGATCTCCATTTTATTATTAAAATACACAGTTTCATACAGAAAAATTCATTTTTAATACAAATGACACTAAGATGCATATGTGTTTCTAATCTCTATGTATCTGAATATTACTAGTCACAGTCGGTTACTTTCTGAGCTCCTTAGCATCTGAGCATGGATATAAAGTCATCAGGTAGATTTCAATGGTAATGTTTTCCACATCTACTAGTTATTAAGGAGCGAATTTTTATGCTTTGAAGAATTTTTTTTATAGACCTGCTTCCCAGGTATCACCCTCCCATAGCCTCCCTCCCCCCATTAGAGCCCTTATACTTTGATGTCCCTGCTACTTTCTGCTGCGTTATTGGCACCCCCAGCCATTCCCCACTACTTGTCCTTCTGGTGAATCTAGTCAGCCTATCTAGAGCTATTTGTTTGAGGAGGGTCAGCTCTTCCTCATCTAGTGGTATTCAGTTGTCAATATTCCTTTGGTTAAGATTGGGGTCTTCTGTTCAATTTCCCAGTTCTATGATGGGTTACTATCTGGGAATCCCTTTGGCCACCCTGGCTAGCAACTCAGAAGGAGGTATCACCTGTCTGGCATTGTTGCTTGCTATGTAGCCTTTAGCTATACATATGGTCTCTTATGAAATTATATTGGCCCCTTTAATCTTTGGTTATACTTTCCTTTTGGGTGTTTAAGCCACACAGTTGGTCTAGATAAACCGATTAATTTTTACTCTTAAGGTCATTTAAGGATCTGTTCCTCAGGGGTCACATGGGCTTGGGAGGAGCCCCTGGCTCCATTCTTTTACCAGTTCTGCCTATGTGAAGATAAGTCAAAGGTCCTACTCGATCATAGCTGCCTTCACTTGGAAGCATAGAGGAAATGTTTCCTCTGTGTTGACCCCCTCTTTACAGACAGGACACTGGTTCAAGTCCATCTGGAGGGGTCTCCTCCGCCTCCTTGATCAAGAGGACAGGTGACCTACCACCATTAAAGGACATTTTGAGAGATGCTCATAGTCCCCTGGAACTAGTTGACCTAGGAGGGCAAGGAGCAAAAACTGTCCTTTATGTCCCTCTGACCAAATTATTATAGACCTCAAAGTATGTCTGTTAAAAGCCCAACAAGGTTAGTTCCACCAGTCTGGTATTTTGAATTACTATGTGTCATGTAGATAAATCTTAGGCAAAGACCAGTTGTTCTCAGATAAACCTTACCCAGACATATATTTCTTGATCTCCTATGTATAATTTGTCAGTAGGTTGTAGGAGTAATATGGTTCTCATTGGTTTTCAAAGCTAGCTAGGCATTGTTTATCTCTTACACTGTATCACCCCTCCATCATGGTTTTCCCTCTTAAGGTGCCCCCATAGCTCCTTTCTCCTGTAATAATACCCGTCTCCTGTGGTCCTACCTCTCTTGAGCTCCTTCTTTCCATTTATGCCCCAGGTTCCTTGTATATCCTTCCCCTCCCCCCTTCCCTTAAACTAACCCAATTTTTATCCATATCTCCCTTATTAAGGCCTGTTTCCTGCTGTTTTTCTCTTCCAGGTTATTTATTTTCCTTTACCTTCCTGTTTCCTTTCAATTATCCAGGTTTCCATAGTTATGTCTGTGTGCATACTTATTTATCAGAGTCTGGATCTAGGATCGAATATGAGGTAGAATTTATGTCAATTTTTTTCTGAGTCTGTGTTACTTCACTTAGTATGACAGTTTCTAGTTCCATCCATTTACCTGCAAAGTTCATGATTTCATCTTTCTTTACTGCTGAGTAAAACTCCATCGTATATATGAACCACATTTTCATTAACCACTCACCAATTGAGGGACATCTAGGTTGCTTCCATCTCTTAGCTATTGTGAAGAGAGCAGCAACAAACATGGATGTACAAGTGTCTCTGCAATAGGACGAGTTCTTTGGGTAAATGCCAAGGAGTGGTATAACTGGGTCAAATGGAGACTTCATTTGTAGTTTTTAAGTGTACTCCACACTGCTTTCCATAGTGGTTGAACCAGTTTGCAGCCCCACCAGCAGTGGATGAGTGTTCCCCTTTCCCCACATCCTCCCCAACATTTGGTATTACTTGTTTTCTTGATCTTAGCCAGTCTGACTGGGGTAAGGTGGAATCATAAAGTGGTTTTAATTTGCATTTCCCTAATTATTAGGGATGTTGAACATCTTTTAAGATGTTTCATAGACATCTTTACTTCTTCTTTTGAGAACTCTCTGTTTAGCTCCTTAGTGCATACTTATTTATCAGAGTTTTTTACTTGGGTTATTAAACCTCTGTCATCTTTTAATTGGCTTGCTTCTTGTCTTGGTTCTCTGTTTTTTGAGTTCGTTATAAATTCTGGTCATTAAACCTCTGTTGGATGTGTCGTTGGTGAAGATTTTCTCCCATTCTGTGGGTTTTCTGTTTGCTTCCTTGGTTGTCTCCTTTGATGTACAGAAACTTTTTAGTTTAATGAGGTTCCATTTGTCAATTCTTGCCCTTGTTTCCTGGGCAGTCCGGTTTAGAAAATCCTTTCCTACTCCTATGTCTTATAGGATATTCCCAATGTTTTCTTCTAATCGTTTCAGAGTTTCAGGCTTTACATTGATGTCTTTGAGCCATTTGGAATTGACTTTTGTGCAGGGTGAAAGATAGGGGTTTAGTTTCATTCTTCTACAAGTGGATGGTGATCCAGTTTTGTCAGGACCATTTGCTGGACATGCTGTCTTTCCTCCAGTTAATGTTCTTGGCCCCTTTGTCAAATGTAAGGTGGCTGAAATTGTATTTACTCATATTTGGGTCTTCAATTTTGTTCCATTGGTCTATGGGTCTATTTTTGTGCCAGTACCATATTGTTTTTATGAGTATAGCTCTGTAATACAGCTTGAAATCTGGTATAGTAATCCCCCCATCATTGCTCTTAGTGCTCAGGGTTGGTTTGGCTGTCCGAGGTCTTTTGTGCTTCCATATGAATCTTAGGATAGTTTTTTCCAATACTGTGAAAAATGTCATGGGGATTTTGACTGGCATTGCATTGAATCTATATATGACTTTTGGTACGATGGTCATTTTTCACAACATTAATTCTTCCAATCGATGAGCATGGATGGTCCTTCCGTCTTCTGATGTCTTCCTCAATTCCTGTTTTTAAAAATTTAAAGTTTCCATTGCAGAGCTCTTTAATGTCTTTGGTCAGGTTTACTCTGAGATATATATATATTTTTTTTCTTTTGCAGCTATTGAGAATGGGAGTGTTTCCATGTGCTCTTTCTCTGATTGCTTCTTATTGGTATATAGAAAGGCTACAGAATTTTGTAGGTTAATTTTGCCACTTTACTGAATATATTAATAATTTCTAGGAGTTTTTGTGTGGAATTTTTGATGTCCCTTAGATATAATATCGTATTGTCTGCAAAAAGGGATAATTTGATCTCTTCTTTTCCAATTATTACTCCTTTAATTTCCTTCTCTTGTCTTATTGCTCTTGCAAGAGTTTCAAGTACCATGTTAAAGAGAAGTGGGGATAGTGGACAGCTTTGTCTGGTTCCTGATTTCAATGGGAATGCTTCCAGTTTTTCTCCATTTAGAATGATGTTGGCTGAGGGTTTTTTATATGTGGCTTTAATTATTTGAGGTATGTTCCCTCCAGTCCAATTCCCTCTAGGACTTTGAACATAAATGCGTGTTGAATTTTGTCAAAGGCCTCCTCTGCATCTATTGAGATAACCATATGGTTCTTATCTTTGAGTCCATTTATCTGATTTGTGACGTTTATTGACTTACATATATTAAACTATCCCTGTGTCTCTAGGATAAAGCCGACTTGATCATGGTGGATGATCTTTTTGATGTGTGTCTGTATGCGGTTTGTAAGTATCTTTTTGAGAATTTTTGTATCTATGTTCATTAAGGATATGGGTCTATGGTTTTCTTTTTTGGTTGTATCTTTACCTGGCTTTGGTATTAGAGTGATGCTGGCTTCATATTGGGAATTTAGAAGTTCTCCCTGAATTTCTAGTTTTCGAATAAATTAAGTAGTATTGGATGCAGATCTTCTTTAAATGTCTGGAATTCTGCTGTAAATCCATCTGGTCCTGGGCTTTTTTTAATTGGGAGACTTTGTATTACTGTTTCAATTTCCTTATATGTTATGGGTCTGTTTAAACTGTTGATCTCATCTTGGTTTAACTTTGATGGTTCCCATCATTTTAGATATCCATCCATTTCTTTTAGATTTTCAAATTTAGTGCGTGCCACCACGCCTGGCTCATACAGGTTTTTAAAGTATTCCCTTATAATGTTCTGTATCTTTCTGGTGTCTGTATGATGTTTTCGTCTCTGTTTTTTTTTTTTTTTATTTGGAGGTGCTCTTTCTTTCTTTTGGTTAACTGGGCTAGTGGTCAGTAGATCTTGTTTATCTTTTCAAAGAACCAGCTCTTGGAGTTGTTGATTCTTTCTGTTGTTTTCTTTGGTTTGATTTCATTCATTTCTGCCCTGGTTCTTTTTATTTCTTCTGGTCTGCTGGGTTTCGGTTTCATTTGATGTTTCTTTTAAAGTATCTTGAGTTGCAGTGTTAAGACATTTATTTGTGTTCTTTCCAATTTTTTCATGTTAGCACTTAGAGCTGTAAACTTCCCTCTAAGGACCACTTTCAGTGTGTCCCAGAGGTTTTGTTG
>NW_008335440.1:61332-100223 GCF_000622305.1 Nannospalax galili
GTATGTCCTTTGGTGTTTGGGTGGAATACTCGGTAGATATCTGTTAAGTCCATTTGATATATGGTTTTGTTTAATTCAGATGTCTCTCTGTTAAGTCTCTGGCCTGTTGACCTGTCTAATGGAGATAGTGGGGTATTGAAGTCCCCTACTATTAATGAGTTGGGGTTAATTTGGGTCTTAAAGTCCTGTAGTATTGTTTTTATGAAGTTAGGTGCACCAGAGTTTGGTGAATATATGTTCATGATTGTAATATCTTCGTGAGTCATTGTTTCTTTGATCAGAATGAAGTGGCCCACTTTGTCTCTTCTGATTAGTTTTAGTTTAAAGTCTATTTTGTCAGATATTAGAAATTCTATGCCTGCTTTATTCTTAGTGCCATTTGCTTGGTATATTTTTTCCATCAGATGATTTCAGGGTCAGATGATTTCAGGTTTTCTCCTAAGGTCTAGATCCCTCCGGGACTGATTTTGGCCTCAGGAATTTGGGAGTTGGACTGGCCTGGGAGCCTGGCCCAGAAAAGATGCAAAGGCAGATGGGGAAGGAAGAGGCCTCAGGGACTCCTGGGGATTGCACTGAGGAGCTGGGTTGGTCTGGATACAAAGGATCTAATCCTGTCATTTTTTTTGTTTACATTCTTGCTATAGGTGTAATTTTACACTGTTTAACCCTCATTGGAATTCTTTCTGAAACCCCTTGGGTATAGTCATTCCTTTCTTAATCCAAAAGGAAGCTGACAGGTTGTGCAGGCCCAGGGAAGCAGGGGGAGTTGAGGGCAGGGCCAGGTCCAGAAGCAGTGCTCCTGGGGACCAGAGAAGGCACTAAGTTTGTTTGGATGAAAGGGGCCAGGAAGCAATATTGGTTCCCCAGGTGTCTGGGCCCCAAGACAAGGAATGGGGCCGTGCCCAAACTCAGAGGAGAGTATGGTGGGGGAGTTGGGAGGGTGAATGGCTCAGATAGTTAAGGCCTGGAGGACCCGATGGACTTACCCTGGAGAGAGGCCTCCAGGTGGGAGAGAGGCCTACTGTCGGGTGGTGGGGTGGTGCACGCCCAAGAAAGCAGAGGCAGGTGAGTGCAGGGCCAGGCCCAGAAGCAGTGCTCCTGGGGCCCAGAGAAGGCACTAAGTTGTTCTGGATGAAAAGGGTCAGGAAGCAATATTGGTTCCTCAGGTGTCTGGGGCCCCATGATCAGGAATGGGCAGGGCCCAAAATCGGAAGAGAGAAGCGCAGGGGAGATGGGAGGGTGAATGGGGTTGGGGGAGTCCCACCATGTGTTTTTTTAAGCACTGAAGCCCCATGTCAGTTGCTAGGTCCTTGCTTAAATAACTTCATTTTAAATATATATTTTGTTTGTCCTTTGAGTTTTTACATATGTATAAAATGTATTTTGATCATATTTATCCCTCCCTGCAGCTCCAGTCAGGCTCCTCCTTTTAATTTTTATTGTTTTTAATATAATTTTTTCTTGGTTATTTCATATATGTATACAATGTATCTTGGTCCTGTTGACCCAAACTCCCCCTTTACACTGCCCTCAGGTACCCCCGCAATCCCCTTTTTACACTCACTGCATGCTCTACCTTTCCTTTCTTTTGTAACTCAATAAGTTCAATTAGTCCTGCTTGCTAGAATGTTGACTGACCTTGTCTACTTGAACATGTGCAGTTTTTTGCAGGAGTTCTTTAGTGTGTTGGCCATGTCATATCCAGAAGACAGCGTTTCATAGAGCCACTTCGCACACTCTATCTCTTACATTTTTTTCCATACCCTCTTCCTCCATGTTCTCTGAGCCTTTGGGACAGGGAATTGATGGACATATCCCATTTAGGGATGAGCACTCAACAGTAACATAGTCTCAGCACTTAGTCAAATTATAATCCCCACAAGTAACTGTTGACATCTACAGAGAGAAGCTTTTCTGGGCAAGGAAGCTGGCAGCACTAATATATTTGTATAAATAAATATTTAGTAGCAAATTGATAATACATCAACTTAGTAAGATAACTATAGTAGCTTCCCTTGCTAGGGCCTATGACTTCCTGAACCCTGGGCTTTTGAATATGTTTACAATTCCAGAGATTCATTACCTTCTATGAAGCAGGACTCAAATCTAAGCTGCATACAGAGGTTTGACCCCATAACCTTCTGTTATGCAGCCACAGATGCATCATTGAGCATGTCTTCCCTGGTGGTTCAGTATTGTAGACTTCAGGCTATACCGCTAGGTAATATTATTCATGACTTTTCTCACCTAGTAACTGAATATCAACTTCTGGCACTGTGAAAGCTAGCCAGCAGGGAGGAAGTTTTCAAGTCAATTTCAACTTTTTCTATATACTACAAATATGCGAGCAATAGGCTTTTACAATCTAGTTACAGAGGACAACAAGGAGCCCCTTTTTAATTCTTCTGTGAACCAAGTCCTTATTGGTTAAACTTTATTTTGTAATTCTCCTCTGAGCACAGTTCTATCTGGCACAGTGAACTCAGTATCAAATAATAACTCTTACAGACCCAGATCCTTTCATGATACCTATCCTTCCTGTATTACTTTCCAGGCTATAAATACCCACTGGAACATCAGTAGGTGATACTGACATGCCTCTAAAGGCTCATGTGAACTAATTTCTCTCATGCTATTTCAGATTATGCAGTGTTTGTCTCAGTGTAACAGGAGCAGTTAGTTATTCTACCCCTTTTTTTCTGCTTCCATGGCATTAAGACTGATTATATGTGACACCTTGTTCCAAGGCATTATGAGCAAATTTGTGAGAACTGTACATTTCTTGTTTTAACAACTTTCCTTGGGGACAGAGAGATGGCTCGGGGCTTAAGAGCATTGGCTGCTCTTGTAGAGGACCCAGATTTGTATCACAGCACCCACATGGCATCTACAACCATCTCTAACTCCAGTTCCAGGGGATCCAACATCCTCTTCTGACCTCTTGGAGAATTACACATCATGGGTGCACTTACATACATGCAATCAATACACTCATACACATAAAATAAAGTAATAAAATATTTTTAATATTAAAATAAACTCATATTTCAAGAAGTTTGGATGCAGAGTGTACCTTGTTGATCATATTTCGTTTTTATTTATACTTTTCATTGTTTTTTGTGTGTTTTGTGCAATAGAACCTAATTGTAGCTAGAACTGCTCCTCCATCCACACCATGCATTGTCATATATGTTAAGTCCTATCCCATTAACCTTTTGTACCCAGATGTATCTTGGTGCATGTTCATCCATTCCTGTCTAGTCAGCCTAATCACTGCTTTAAAGATCAGCTCTCCCTCACCCAACAGTAATCAGTTGCCAATAGTTCCTAGGCTAAGGTTGGGGCCTGCTGTAAATTTCCTCAGTTCCATGCTGGGTTATTATATGATTGACATGGGTCTAGTGAATTCTGTCATGTACAATATTTCCACCCCTTCTTCCACAATATTCCCTGAACCATAGGTTGGAGAGTTTTAATATAAATATTCTATCCAGGGTCATGCACTGCAGCCTCTTATTCTTTACACTTCGAATAATTGTGGTTTTCTGTGTGCACTGCACTTTGTTACGTGGGGAAACTTCACTTGTGAGAGTTAAGGAATGTATTAGTATTCTGTATATGCCTTATTCTTCTAAATTCCATGAGCCCTAAATGTGGAGGTGTCACTTAGGGCTCAGCACTTCTTGTACATATATTCTTTGTGTGTGACAAGATATGGAACTCTGAGTAGCCTCCATCCATTGCAAAAAGAAGCTTCTTTGATGAGTTGTATATAGATACTTGTCTATAAATATAATGATCCATATTTAGCATACAGAATGAAATATCATTTATAATTATATATAGCAACATGTTCCACAGCATCATGAGCAAATTTGTGAAAACTGAGATAGCATTTTCTCTAGGATCTATGGCCTCTCCAGCCATGTGTATTTGGCTATGTTTACAGTGCTACATATGAAATCCCTCCCATTAAGAGAGCTTTAGGTCCAATAAGATAGCTGTTGATCACTCCCAAGATAAACTTGCAGCTACTGTATCCCTCTACTTTGTTGTTCCAGTTGCTGTGTTTGTTATTAGGCTTAAAAGCTGGATTTAGACCACTGTCTGGCATTGGGTTTCTTGTTATATAGCCTTCAGATATACACATACACTCATGCACAGATATTATATGTGTATTTTTCAATAGGTTTTTGAGTTAGTACATTTCTGTCTGGTTTTTCACACCACCTAAGCATTCTTTCCCCTTTCTTGCTCACTAACATCCCTCTCCAGTTTAAAAAAGCCATCCCCCCCCTTGATAATGCCTATCTCTTATTACCCCTCCTTTCTTGAGCACCTTCTTCCCCTTTACCCCATGATTCAGTGTATGTGATTAACTTCTCCCTTCTAAGTTGGATACACCCATTTTCCTCATTTTGCCTTGGTAACATATGTATACTACTATCCCCCTCTCTCAGGGTCTTTCTTTCCCATAAATTCTGTGGTTGCTTTCCATTTTCCAGGCTCTGCTGTTACATCAGGATATATACTCATATAAGCAATTGGTGCTCAGATACACAAATGAGAGAGAACATAGGTTGCTTGCTTTTCTGATTTTATGTTCCTTCACTTAGGAACAGTTTAACAGTTTCTAGTTCCATCCATTTACTTGCAAATTCCATGATTTCATCTTTCCTTACCACTGAGTACTGGGTAGTATTAAGCCCCCACATGCACACTGAATCTTGGATCTTCTCTTCCTCTGTGCTAAAGATCAGACTTTAGTGGTATTTCTACCACTTCTTCCTTGTCTCTCTCCTTTTTACTAATTCTTCCCATGGATCTAAGGCTTTGAGTCCTAGGAATTTTTTTAGCACAGATGTAATATATATTATTTTGTCATACCATGATAACTATAAGAGGGAATACAATATTTATATTTCCTCACCCCTTTGTTTCTGAAAATGCAGTGGCTAATGTACAGAATAGCATCCAAATATTTTTTTCTATCATTTCTCCATTGTGCAGGCTATTTCTTTCTAAGCTGACAGCTGAATGTCAGCTACAGCTTACTGCCAACTGCAAATGCTATAGAACCCCCACCATAACCTTGTTACATTCCTCTCTCAACCTTGTTACTGTCAGGTGTTGAAATTTATTCACCTGTCTGTTGACTATTCATCAGGAACATTTCGTTCTATGTCGTATAGAGAAAAATTGACCCTGGGATTCCACCTGCAGCACTCCACCCTCACCCTGAGTTGTATTTCTTATCAGAGAGCACACAATAACCACTACAACAAGGAGACACCCTATCTTATGATACATAGGTAAAGGTAGCCATATTGAGATTGCTTCTTTGGATGCCCCTCAGATTAATCAGCCTCAGTTTGACTGTCTTATTTATCACAGAGCCAGTTGTTCCTCTATGACTCATTTTATTTTGTGGTTCTATATTTAGATGCTAATTTGTTGTGTGTCTTTTTCTGAAAAGGTGTGAATAAATAGCACTTAACCCCATATAGTTAATCAATGAAATATCAAATTACTACATCCAAGTGTATTTTAGTAAACCATTAATTTTAATGGTTTAAGACATGTTACCTATGTCTTAGAAGCATGTGTGAAGGCTTAAAGATGCAAGGGTGAAATAAAGACAGCAGCATTACTAAAAAGTCAACCTGAGCATAGGTTGACTCACAAATCTGCAACCCTGGAGCTCCTTGAAATTTTCAGGCAGCTCTAGCAAAGATTCACCTCCATAAATTACGTAATTTAGATTATATAGGTAATCTGTGAGTCCGATATTAACATTCTGAGCATCTATAGTCATGTAATTATCATGAGCTTTTTAAACTTTTTTTTAATTCCCTTAGCTCCATTAGTATGGTGAGCCTCCCTCCTAGGTGTAGGATAGAATGTTTCAATTTGGAAGAAGCCATACAATAACAGGAATGCAACACAAACCAGTAATTGATGGAGAGTATTTGTTCTATGATGTCATAAAGACTGGAACTATAAGGTGAATTAGACTCATAGCCTCATCTGTAATTCTCAGATCCTGGGCCATTCTACAGCAGCTACTTGACTTTTTGACTCCCAAGATAGAGCTTTTACATGATGACTTGAATGCACATAATAAACCAGTTGCCAGACATTTATACTGAGAAGCCAAGACCCTCAAAAATATTAGATTTTAAAGATATTGTATGATCACGTGGAAACAGTTTTCCAGGCCTCTGGGATCTTGCTCATATGAACTTGCAGCAATTGTGTCAGCATGCACAAGACCCATACAAACTGAATCAGACAAAATACCCAGCATAGAACTGGGGAACTCAGCAGCAGGCCCCAATTGTAGCCAAAGAACTGTTGGCAGCTGATTACCGCTGGGTGAGGTTAATCTTCCTTAAGGAATTGTCCATCAGCTGACAAATGGATAATGAAAATGTGGTACATTTATACAATGGAGTTCTACTCAGCAGTAAGAAAAGATAAAATTATGAAACTTGCAGGTAAATAGATGGAACTAGAGACATGATAATTTATATGCACCATAAAGAGCAAAGCTGAGGAAATAAGGATATGAAAGGAATATATGGGTTTAAGGGGACAAAAGCTGTGAGAATACAAAGGAAGTCTAGAATCATAGGCTCTCCCCTGGAGCCACTGTGAGGACTTTTTACTCTATGTGAGGTGGGAACAATTGCAGTTAGTTCACAGAAGGTTTCAAGACCTGAATATTATCAATGAAGGAAATAGATGATAGAGGGTGACATGGAGTGGGCAAGGCTGCTTTCGCCTGTGATATAGGTAGGAAAGGCTCTGAGGAGGTCACATCAGGGTGTTGTTTTTTACTTCTCAAATCTATAAATTAGAAGTTCTGATATCTACTTGACACACATGGAAAGCCTTTCTTGTCCTGGATAGCTCAGTGACAGTCATTTGTCCCTTGAAACCATGACTACTTTGCCACCTACCCAGTTTTCTAAGTAGGAATCCTTCTCATGGAATGCACTTTACAAATAAAAAACAATCTACTGAATGTCACCCCAACTTACTGGTCAGTCACTGGAGCCAATATTTCCTACCATAATCCCCACCCCAGGGTCAGCAACAAACACATATGTCAGCTCATACTCAAGAGCCCAAGGAAAGCATTGAAACTGGCCCATCCATTGCCTGCTTCCCACTCCTCTGTTCCTTCCTGCAAAGCACAATGATAGTTCTTACCGGATTCACCTTTTCCCCCCATGTCTGCTTACAGACTATGGTGCTATATGTGGTCATGAGTGGTACTTTGCTCCCTCCTTTTGGTACTGAAAATATTAACTTGTTTCTTAAAGCCTATTATCTTCTGAGGTTGGCCCTGCTATACTTCAAATCTTCTAGCCAGACAAAGTATTTCAAACCAGTCCTGATCAATGAGGAACTTTGTGCACACTGTGGAATGAGCACTGAGACACCAATGAGCTCTGTACTTTGTACCAAGATACCTAGTACACTTGACGTTTCAGTGCACACTATACTTCCTCCCTTGGGGAATTACAGGCACCTAGGGTAGAGGACAAGCAAATTATCACATGATTTAATACCAGAAACCTAAGACATCCTATGTATCATTCTCTTCAAGGTGCACCTTAGACCCAATCCTGACTGAGCATGTGTCTCTCCTTTATTCACCAGCATTGAAGTATATTTGTTTGTTTCTCTAATTATTAATTTAAACAGGTCACTATAACTCAGGACTTTGAGTTAAGGGTGAGGTCTTAAAGTCCATTCTCAACTACACAGCTAGTTCGTGGCCAGTCTGAGCTACATAAAATCATGCCTCAAACAAGGAAAAAGACTAGCCAGCTTGTCGGAGAACTTGAAGTTCTAAATTCATCATTTTTTCAACATCCAGTTATGCCATTTGTAAAACAGTATATTCCCTGAGATATTCAGAATATGCAGATATTAGGAGAGAAAGAAGCATAGATTTGAGTGTTCAGAGAGTACACAATGTAGAATGGGGCTGAGCTTGTGTCCTGAAAGAATAAGCTGTAGATACTCTGAGTTGCCACCATTAACTTTCACACAGGAAATTATTAGGGAACTGCTTGTACAAGGAAGTGGGTGGGACCTGGATACCCCTGTCATACCTGTGAAGCAAGGCCTAAATAGGTGATACTGTATGATGCTATAAGCAGCCTGTCTCAATAGAATAACACAGAAAAAAAATTCCAAATCTACTAAACTGATTAGGAGAAGGCCTGGCTCCTGAAAGAGAGACCACCTTCCCTTAAAAGAGGAAAAGTCCTTAGTGACTGTTTAGAGGCTGGAAGTCATCAGGTTATACTGTGCCATAAAACTACTTAAACCTGTGGCCCTATCATTGAGGGCTGCCCTGGCCAACCCAGCCATGACTGGGGAGCCCTGGCTTTAGCAGCAGGGCAGATAGAGGTAGGAAGATGTGCCTCCCCAACTCCTTAGAAGGAGATCAGCATTGGCACAAGTGTTTCCTATTCCCACCCTATACGGAAAGCTTAGTAACACAGACCCTAGCCCTGAGAATAAAGCATTCTACTTTGGGAAAGTCACCTGTCCGTTTATAAGTTGCTGGTGGGTACTTGCTACAATGTGGATCGGAAATGTGTCCCATAAATCTGAGAGGCTACTGTGGTCTAGAAATCTAGGGGTGGGATTGAGTGGAAGTTGGGTAGTCAGGAGACACTTAGAGGGAATCTTAAACCTTGGCCCACATCTTCTCTCTTTGCTTTCCAGTTTGCATGTGGTAAACAGTTTGCTCCAACACATACTCCATCATGATGGATTTGTGCTTTCACAAACCCTAAGTATCAAATCCATTAGACTGTTATCTGAAATTTCAGAAATCATGAATAAAAACATAACCTTGATTCATATAAGTTGTTTAAAGCTAATCAGCTCAATGCTCTCAGGGAGAATTAGGCACTGCAAAGCTCCCCAGCATTCTAAGAAGCGCCTGCTACAGACAGAGACCACCACACTCAGCTACGGCATTGTAAAACCAATTGCTGTCTGAGTTCCATAATTTATTGTCAATTGCTTTTTTTTTCTTTTTTGGTTTATTTATTTTCTCCTGGGGCTTTTGGCTACTCTAACATTTCCCCCCTCTGAAGAGGTAACCCTAAAATCCTTTAAGGATTAGATAAAAGCTCTCAAATATTTTTGACACTTTTCACCTTTGAAATGGAATATGTTGCTAAGAGCCCCAAGGACATTCTGAGTTTTAGCCAAGAAATTGGCTACATTGGGGAGGATCTTTTTACCCTAACTGCCTAGCCAGTTCCTACCTCCTATTCTTATCACTCCATCCTCTGAAGAGGTTACCCAGTTTGCCAACAGGGAATCAGGACGCAGACCACTCTGGCTTCTTCCATGCAGAATTGTGACACAGTGTGAGGCAGTTGGAGTACCCATTCAGTGGGTCTATCTTAAAGACTCCCGAATTGCATAACTCTTATCTCTAAGGGGAAAAGAAAGTCCTTGAATCATGAATAGATGTAAAGGAGAAGTAAAGGCAAGAGTAATTACCTTACAAGTTCCAGACAGGGAACTAGAAAAAGTCAGAAAAGGGAAATTTTCAAATGTTCATATGAGAGTCCACTGAAATTTCTTGACAAGGGCTTCCAAAAGCATTCCTCTATTGGGTTCCTCCTCATTTTTCTTTTGTCTTCCAAGGCTGGACTCTAGAGTGATGGATTCAGGATTTGCTTTCAAGTATTTTGATAGCTGTTGGAGTGAGTAGAATCAGTGTCAGTTCCCTCTCAAAGGCTTCTAGACAGGGGAAGAAAACAAATTTATCAATCATTTTAGAATAATAGCTAGTTGTCTCCCTTAGCTACAGAGGGGCACTACAGTACTGGAGACCAAGATTTAAAGTTGTACATCTGAGCAGCACTTTCTGGTCAGGAACAAAATCATCAGTGAGAAATAATTGTCTAAATAACTTTTTATATAGACTTAAGACTTAATGTCTGGGAAGTGTAATCCCCTGAACACTTAAAGCAATATACTGATAACTTTACTGTTGGTTATACTTTCCTTTTGGGTATATAAGACCATACAGTTGGCCTAAATAAATCAATTTATTTTTTCACTTAAGGTTATTTGAGGATCTGTTCCTCAGGGGTCACATGGGCTTGGAAGGAGTTCCTGGCTCCTTTCTTTTACCAGATCCATCTATGTGAAGATAAGTCAAAGGTCCTGCTCGACCATTTCTGGCTTCACTTGGAAGCATGAATGACATGATTTTTCTGAGGTGAACCTCCTCTTTGTAGAGTGGACACTGGTTCAAGTCAATCTGGTAGGGTCTCCATGTCCCTCCCTGAACAAGAGGACAGTGACTCCCCACGGTTACAGGACATTTTGAGAGATGTTCCATGGTTTCCTGGAACTTAGCCAAACTTGGAGGGCAAGGGACAAAAACCTTTCTTTAAGTCCCTCTGACCACATTATTATAGGCCTCAAACTGTGGCTTTTAAATATCCAATAAGGTTAGTTCCACCAGTCTGATACTTTTAATTATCATGTATATGTAGATAAAGCTTGGGTTAAAAAACCAAATATTCTCAGATAAACCTTGACTTTGACTCGATATATAAGGACTAGATTTTTCTTTTACTAGTAATTTTAAGATTGTGTGTATATTATTTTTGTCACAACCTTTATCTATCATAACAAACTTACATAGACCTTTATCACTCGCTTAGGCTTTCTCATTTTTTCTATTTTGGAAAATATCTCCATTCACATATCCCTTTAACAGCTTTTACATTCATAAATCTTTTTAAAAATAATTATGAGACACAATAGCATTAACGAATAAATTTTCCATCTTTTCTGAGACTTATTTTCCTGGGAATGCTAAGCAATGTTTATTCCTTTTTAAGGTTCTAGTGCCAAGCCAATGTTTCATTAAAGTTTTACTGGGAAACCAATGAATTTGTTGAGATTACTTACTGAGATAACTGAGGGGTTGTTGAGGTATATGGATGGCCTGAGGGTATGCACACTGGAAAGCCTTTACCCAGCATGGACCATCCTTATCTTCTTAGCCTTCCCCAGATTGTATACTTTAACCCTCCCCATATGGAGGAGGCCATGTGTGATTAGGAACAAATTACATACAGTTGTTTGGGAAAAGTGTCTGGATAATGCAGTGAGTGTCCGATGATCCTGCTTGGTCCTCTTTAATGAATGAGCACAACCATCAACAAGCCCAATTGTGATGATGCTTAGTGATCAGGCTCACCTGAAGTCATGATGATGGTAGATATTTCATGCAGAAGGGACTGGTATATAGCATCATCTTATTAAAAGCACATGAAATTTAAAAGGATATGGTGCTAGAATCCACATATGAGGCAGAACATTCGTCATTTGCTTTTCTGAGTCTATGTTACTTCACTTAGTGTAACAGTTTCTAGTTCATGTAGTGGCTAGGTCTTTGTCCCATGTTGATTTTGAGCTCTATTTCATTATGTTTAGATAGAATGGAATTATTTCAATTGTTTTGTATTTGTTGAGGTTTGTTTTGTGGCCCAGTATTTGGTCAGATTTTGAAGAAGTCCCATGGAGTACTGAGTAGAAAGTATATTCTTTGGTGCTTGGGTAGAATATTCAAAAGATGTCTGTTAGGTCCATTTGATGGATTTTATCATTTAATTCAGATGGCTCTCTGTTTATTCTTTGTCCAGTTAAGCTTTCTTATAGAAGCAGTGGGATATTGAAGTTCCTTACTATTACTGAGTTGGGGTTTATCTGTGTCTTAAAATCCTGTAGTGTTGTTTTTATGAATTTGAATGCATGAGAGTTTGGTGCATATATGGTAAGGATTATAATATCTTCTTAACTGTTTCTTTGATCAGAATGAAGTAACCCTCTTTATCTCTTCTGATTATTTTTACTTTCAAGTATGTTTTGTCAAATATTAGAATTGCAACCCCTGCTTTATTCTTAGTGCCATTTCCTTGGAATAGTCTTTTCCATCCTTTTACCTTATGGTTGTGCCTGTCCTTGAAGGTGAGATGGGTTTCTGGAGGACAGCAAAGATGGATCTTGTTTCTTAATCCATTCACTTACCCTGGGTCTTTTGACTGGGGAGTTCAGTCCATTGATACTTAAGGTTATTATTGAAAGATATGTATTGGTTGCCATCATTTTGATTGCTGTTTGTGTTATTTGTATAATTTTGTGTTTCTTCAATTGTACCTTTATTTTCTCTTGTTGTCCCTGGGGTATAGTTGTTTCTCTCTCTGCTCTCTATATTTCTTCAAGTGTTCTTTGAAGGGCTGGTTTTGTAGACACATATTCTTTCAGGCTATTAGTGTCATGGAAGATTTTTCTTTCCCCCTCAATTATAATAGATATTTTTTGTTGGGTAAAGTATTCTGGGCTGGCATCTATTGTCATGTAAAACTGGAAATACCTTGGTCTAGGCTCTTCTGGCTTTCACAGTTTGTACTGATAAGTCAGCTGTAATTCTGATGGGCTTTCCTTTGTATATGACTTGTTTTTCATTTGCTGCTTTCAGAATTCTCTCCTGGTTGTGTACACTTAGTGTCTTTACTATATGTCCTGTGAAGTCTCTTTTGTGATCCTGTATATTTAGTGTTCTATGTGCTTCATATATTTGTATGAGGCTGTCTTTCCTTAATTTCAGGAAATTCTCTTGTACCATCCTGTTTAAGAACTGGTCAATACAATTAACCTGAAATTCTTCTCCTTCCTCTATTCCTATGATCCGTAGATTTGGTCTTTTCATGGTGTCCCACATCTCTTGCATATTACATTCCTGTTTGTTTGTTTTTTTTTTATTTTCCATAGTCTTCACTTGAGTGGTCCAATTCTTCAACTTTATCCTTCAGTGTTGATATGCTGTTTTCCATTTCATTCATTCTAGTGGTGAATGTTTCAAGTTGGCTTATTGAATTTTGTACTTCCTTCTTCATTTCTGCCTGAGTTTTCTTCAATGTTTCTATCTCTTTTGTGAATTCACTCAGAAGTCTATCCCTATCTTCTTTTAGTTTTTTGATTTGTTTGCTCATGTGTTCTTTAAATTTACTGAATTCCTTTCTCATGTTTATGACTGTTCTTTTCAATTCAGTGTCCTGGGTTATCTCTACTGGGTTCTCTTCACAGAACTCTTCTACAAGATTGGTGAAGTTTGGTGGGTATATACTATTTTGGTTTTTCTATTTTATTATTCTTTTGTTGTGATTTTGGTATGTGAATTTCTTTTGTTGTTTATCATTCTGATATAAGAATTAAGTTAAATTATGCTTCTGCTTGTATTATCAGGGTGCCTAGATCTTTTCTTTATTGGTTATATAAAGCTGATTGGTACTGGGTTCATGTTCTCTCAGGTTTAATTTGGAGGGAACTGATGGCTTCAGATCAGCTATTCAGGAGTACTCACAGAAGCCCAATTCAGACCCCAGTCAGTTACACTCAGGCTTCCTTCACCAGGTGGAGGCAGAATCAGGGTGCTCTCAGGCTGTACCCTGTGTACTCAGCCCCTATGGAAGAGGGAGGCCAGAGGGTGGCCAGAACTCAGCACCCTTCTGGTGGTCTGCTGAGATCAGAGCCACTATACCAATGGAAGTTGAAACCCACCCTCTCATACTGTCTTCTAGGATCTCAGCCTTAGCCTACCAAAGCCAGATCTGCCCTGGGTCTTGGAAGGTGCCTCATGAAATCCCAAGTCGGAGAACTGGTATGGCACAATTAGGGGAAGCCCACCATCACGTGGAGGCGGGATCCAGGGGCTCTCAGGCAGTCCCCTGTTCTCAGGCCCTCGGACAGAGGGAGGACAGAGGGAGGCCAGAACTAGGCCTTCTCTGGTGGTCTACTGAGATCACAGCCGCTACACCAATGGAAGTTGAAACCCACCCTCTCATACTGTCTCCTAGGGTCTCAGCCTTAGCCTACCAAAGCCAGATCTGCCCTGGGGCCTTGGAAGGTGCCTCATGAAATCCCAAATCAGGAAATGGGTATGGCACAATTAGGGGAAGCTCACCACCACGTGGAGGCAGGATCCAGGGGCTCTCAGGCAGTCCCCTGCCTTCTCAGGCACTTGGATAGAAGGAGGCCAGAGGGAGGCCAGAACTTGGCCTTCTCTGGTGGTCTGTTGAGATCAGAGCTGCTACACCAATGGACACTGAAACCCACCCTCTCAGATAGTCTGCTAGGATCTCAGCCTTCACCTACCAAAGCTATATCTGCCCTGGGGCCTTGAGAGGGGCCTCAGGAAATGCCAGGTAGGGGAATGGGTATGGCACAATTAGGGGAAGCTCACCACCACATGGAGGCAGGATCCAGGGGCTTTCGAGCAGTCCCCTGCATTCTCAGGCCCTAGGACAGAGGCCAGAGGGAGGCCAGAACTTGGCACTCTATGGCAGTCTGCTGAGATCAGAGCCACTACACTGATCTTATTTTTATGTTTTCATATACCTTCTGTTCCTCTGGTTATTTTTTACATCTAATGAATTTTTATTACTTAGTATTTTTCTATACACAAGATCGTGTCCTTCACAAATAGATGCAGATTATCTTCTTTGACTTAAGGAACATATATATCCGAACCAGAAATGCCTAATATTTATTTTCTCAACTAACCGTTTAAAGATTCTCTCCAGGACAATATCCAAAGGAATGAGCAACAGTGGGTATCATTGGTTTATTTCTTTTGAAAAAAGTATTTTACCACTTTTATTTTAAGTATATGAGTGTGTTACTTGCATATATGTAAGTGAACCTGTGTCCTGCAATGCCCACTGAGTTCAGAAAAGAGTATTGGATACCTGTAGACCTCGAGTTACAAAAGGTTATTAGTCACTATGTAGGGGCTGGAAATCAAACACAGATCTTCTGAAAGAGAAGCCAGTGCTCTTAACCATGAGCCATCTCTCCAGGCCCCCATTGGTTTATTTCTGAAGGTGTAGAAAACTGGACCTTGTAGGATTTTTACATACGCTGATTCTATTTAAGTTTATGGAATTTCTTTTCATACCTAACTTTTATAACAATATTTTATTGATTCTTTGAGAATTTCATACAATGTAATCAATCATTTTCAGACCCGCTCCCCAACTACCTCTCAGATCCAACGCCAAGTCCCTACCCCCTCACTTTATATCCTCTGTTAATTTTTACAGCATGTTGATTCTGATTTGTAATTTTTGAGGGTTTTTTAATATTATGAATGAATTGGGATGAGGGTTATAAAGATTTACTTTTTGTAATTTGTTATGATCTTTTAGTTTTTGTCTCACATAAACACTGGGTACAGTAGTGTGAGCAAGAAATCCCAGCAAAGGAAATATGGGAAGCTGAGGTGACACATATTCTTGTCTTAGGGGAAAGCTGGGATTTCTATATGTTGAAGCTCCAGGCCAACAAGAGACCCCATCTCAAACAAAAATTGGAGATATCTATAGACTGACAGATGAGGTTGTCCTTTAACTTCACATACATGTTATGCATGTGTGCACCACTACCGACATGTGCACCTATGCACATACAAATGCATACGAACACAAAGATATAAAGCAAAACATTGCCTATTATGCAAATGAATAATATATATTTGGCACAAATAGAGCTGCAATAATAGGATCTCTGTATAGTTAATTTATTCAGTCTTCACAACATGGCAGTAAGATGGTCCCGTTCCCACAAATTTCTCTCAATTCTGAATTTAAACAAGAGTCCTACAAGAAAAGAGAGGAAAAATGTTGATTCTGCTTTTTCTGCTTAGGATTGCTGCTCATATCACCTGTGTTGGAATATTTGGTTTTTGTCTATTAAACTCTCCTGTGGCTACTTCTTTGAATTGAAACATTCCCTCTTGGGGCAAGAAGAAGTCTCATAAGATAAAGAAGCTAAAAAAATTTCAAGATCCACAAGAATTCTCTAAAACATTACATAAACATTAAACAGGTACTAGAGAGTTGGTTCAGTGGTTAAGAGCACTTGCAGCTCTTGCAGCAGACCTGGGTTTGAGTTCCAGCATCCACATAATGACTAACAACCATCTGTACCTCCAGTTCCAGGGAATCTGAACTGGATTCCAGTTCCATAATTTCTGTGGGCTTTACATACAGTGCGTTTACAAACATGAAGGTAAAACCTTCATACTCATAAAATAAAATCAAATGGATAAAAGTTTTAAATGCAGTAAACAATTACTCAGGGAGAGGAGACTCTGATGGAGATGCTCACTGTTTGGTGATGAACTCTTTGTAAATCATCGTGAAGCAGCACATAGACAGAGACTCTCTTCTCTTCAAGTTTTTTATATATTCTCCCTGTTAGAATGGAGTGGACAGATATCAATGGTAAAGCAAGCATGACTTTCTTCACCACAAAGGAACAACAAATTAAAAGGGAAAAGAAAAACTTAAGCCCCTTAATGGCAACAAGATGCCAAGCAAGATTTGTTGGTGGTGATTCAGTTCTCAGTCCTCAGCAGGCTTCGGGGTACCCAGCCAGAATTATGTTTGTCTTAAATCTTATGTTCTGAGCAGGCTTTGAGAAATCAACTAAGACATTGTAAACATTATAGCTCAAAATTCTCAGAAGCCTTTGTGCACCAAGCAAGAACAGTCTTTTGTAGAGGAAGTCTGAAGAAACTGGTCAGCAACATACACAACAGACACAGACACACACACACACAGACACACACACACACACATAAACATACACAAACACAAATATCCAAAGAATTGACCCTTATGCAAATAATGCATATTTTGCAAATATAGTACATAAAAACTGAGTTAGAAATTAGTATAGAGATACAATGAGTATATACTCTATGTATAATTAGCTTATTCAGTAATCACAACATGTCTGCAGGCTGGTACTGTTCCAAACCTCTTCTCTCTTTCTGAATCTGAGTAAGAGTTGTACACTAAATCTTTGATAAAATGCTGATTCTTGTAAGTCTCTCTCTAGTATCTTTTGGCTTGACAGCCTCAGATGAGTCCCTTCCTTGGGCAAGCTTCCTGTCTGGGGCAAAAATCTCAGTTGCTATCAGTTTCCAATTCGTCCCTATTACAGCATGCTCCCTGGGCAGGACAGAATTCTCAGGCATGGGAAGCACCAATAAGTCTTTCTTAGAGAAAGCTCACTGCTCTGTTGAGAAGTCAGATGTGAAGATCATCTGGTAGGGCTGTCCCTAGCAGTTTTCTTTCTTTTATTCCTTTGTCAAAGTTGACCATGTTTTCTGTCTTCTCTGTTGTCTTCTCTTCATGCAGCTCTGGACCATTCAAATTTGGAGAATGTTAGGCAGGCCCTGATTAACTGACTGTGGTTATGTAAATAAGGTTAAAAATAGAACCAATCAGTGGAATTTTACCCAAAACTTCCATCTGTTCTAGTTGCTATGTAGCAATCTTTAATGACCACTGCTTGCAGCTTTCATGGCTTGGTTGTGGTCAGGGCTCTGACATTCAAATATCTGTGCTTTTGTACAGTCACAGTTTTGTCTTCTTTGTAGTACTTTGTCCATCAAAGCTTGAATTTCTTGTCCACAAGTAAGCCCCATATTTTGTGGAAAGCTTTTCATATCCATTGAGAAGCTCTGCAATGGGAAGACAACTCCATGTATCGCAAGCAGCCTCCACATCAGGGCTCCTCCCATCAGTCTCAGTGACACATGCTGGGGTAGACTTGATGCAGCTGCCTTGTGTCAGCCATGCTTCTGCAAGAAACCCTGGTAAAGTCATTGATTAACCAGTGTAGACTTGGATGAGTTGCTCCATTGTTCATCATTGCTGCTCCTTGTTGGGTGCATAGACACTGTTCACATCTCCCCAGAGAAAAACATAAGAACCAGTGAGGGGAAATGACAACAGCATGCCTTTTCAGAAGAATGAATGCGTGAAGGCAGGACAATCCTCATATGCTTCAGGTATCACAAGGAGAGGAGGGTCTGCTATTCCAGAAATTGTGTCATATATATAATGCTATAAACACTTCTAGAGGGGTAGCATGTGTTAAAATGCATGCCATGCTACCAATTACTAAAGCATGGCTGTGAGGATTTTAACATTCCTTTCATGGATGAGTATTTTATGTCCTACAGGCAATGCCACATTCAGAGACCCTTGTAATCTCCATCACCACTTTTTTATAAGCAAACAAGCAAAAACAAAGAAAGGGGATACTTGGAAGAAGAAAGGGAGGAACTGAGGGAGGTACGGACTGAGAGGGAAGGAGGGAGTGCCCAGAAGGGAAAGGAAGGGAAGGAAGGAGGGAGGATGATGGAAGGAAAGAATAGAGGTTTGTGGGAGTAAAATAGGCTGTTGGGAATAATAGAAATATCAGGAAGTAGGAGGGGAATCTGAGATGATGGAAGGAGTGATTGTCAGTACAGTGCCTTCTATACAAAAAAAGCTTAAAATAGAAAAATAAATGATATTTACATAGTGTATGATTATGAAATAGGCACCTAAGACCCTAACCATAATTTCACTTTTGTGAAAAAGGTTTTCTGTAGTCAGAAAAAACTGCCTAGACAGGCATAAACTGAAAATTCAGAATAGAGACTAAACTAGAGCTTTCCTAGAGGGGTGGAAACAAGAAATGGACCTTACTATCAATGTTTTCCTTTGCTTTTTAAGTTTGTGTGTGTGTGTGTGTGTGTGTATGTGTGTGTGTGTGTATGTGTGAATTTCATACGATGTTATTTCATCACATTTAAATACCCTCAGGCCATTTGCATCTCTCTCCTATCCCCTGTGAAATTTCATGTTACTGGAGCCTGATCAACCTACAAACATATTTTATAATTGTCGGCTTGTGGACTGTTCTTAGACTTTGGAAGACCTATTTGAGTTACTTCATAACATGGTAAATTCTCCATTCACAGATAAGGGAAAACACTAAGAAATGCAGAAGAGAGCCTCTGTTTCCAGTTCACCCTGTCTATGTAAATCCCTCCTCCTCAAGTGAAAGAGCTTTTTGGAAGGAAGACTGTAGGTGAGGACTATGGGGGAAGCATGACTCACATGTCAATATACAGAGAATACTTTATGTCACTCATGTTCCACTACATATGTGGGCATCAAAGGGAAACAGCACAGATGCTTTCCTATTCTGCTGGATTTCAAGCCAGAGAAGGTTCAGAAACTTAGGCTGAAACTTGAGCAGGAAAAGCTCTACTTGTAACTCAGAGGACATCATCAGAGCTAGGGTAGGATGGATAAGGGTAGATTTTGGTAGGATAATTTTAAAGGGTTTTCCATAGAGTAGCAGTATAGTTGGTGAATTATATTCAGTTGGTTATTTTTCCTTTAAATATCAAAGCATGTGAGGCTGAAGACATTGCACAGTCAGAAAGTAAGCAAGCATGTACTAGATACTGTCATCACTAGAATTCAAATACAAAAGCCAGGCATGATTGTGAGGTCTTGCAACCCCATGACTTGGGAGACAGAGACAGGCAAGTCATTGGGTCTTGCTGTCCTGCCATCGTAGAGAACTTGGTGAGTTCCAAGCCAGTAAGAGAACTGAATCAAAGACAAGATATATCTCACCTGAAAAAAATACCTAAGTTTGTCCTCTGGCCTCTATAACTATGTACACACATTTACATTCCTCCCTACAATCATGTACATACCCACAGATAAAAAGATAAAACTGTATATAATCACTTTATTGAGGGGATTGAAACAGGCTCTAACTTTAGACGAACATGCCATGAAGACCAGGCTGGCCTAGATATAACAGAGGTACACCTGCCACTGCTTCTGTTGTATTGTGTCTAAGGTATGTGCACCTACACCCAGATGGCATAATTACATTTGATTCAGATTATTTCCTAAATTAAAAACCCTTTTTATTTTATCAATCTGAGACTATAAGGCCCTACATGAAAATTGTGTTGATTGCTTGCCCCAGGCTACAAACCACCATATCTTCAGATAGTACTAGCCACTTTATAATAGAACTCTTTTAAAAATAGATATTTTTTCAAAAGTGATAATTCACATGTCTAATCACAACAATTGAAAAGGTGACATGAGGAACTATAAAATCAACAGCAGGATGTCTGTTACAGCACACAGCCATGATGAGAAGGCCCAGGAAGAATTGGAGGTGTTCTTGTAGTCATGAGAATAAGCCTCCCAGGAAGCATAAACAAGCTCAAAATCACAAGGGCTGCTTCAAGCCTATTGCCAGTCGGAGCCAAAGCGTAGGGAAAATTACTGGGTTTTTATGTTTTTCTCCTTCTATTTTCCCCACTTCTGCTGCAACATTCCAGGGGAGAGAAGGGGGTTGGAGCAACAGCTCTGAGAAATCTCCCAGGTAACAATAGGATTTGTTTTTCCATTCCTAAGATTGAGATCTGTCTCCTGATGGGCCTTATTCTATACCAAATTTACATACACGTGTTCAGAATTCTAAGCCAACCTGAGCTTATATAAACCTCTGCAGAGGGAATTTTTGCCAGTCAGGCTCCTGTCCGGTGTCCAGCTCTCAGCTGGATCCAGGCTCTGGCCAGGGATTTGACTTCTAAGCTCTAATCAGAGGAGAAGGACTGCTCCTGAGACCCATAGGGTACAGACCAGCTGGAGACAGCATAGGCAGGGAACTCACTGGGCTCGCACTGCTGCTGCTCTGAGTGATGCTGCTCCTGCTTCCTACAGAGACATATTTTTTTTCTCCTCCTCAGGGTTGCACTGATCTGCTGAGAAATCCACTATTTCTGCTTTAAACTTTGAGCCCTCTTGTCTCAGGTGCATGCAGGGAAATTCACTCTACCTTTTAGAACCTGCCAAAGACAGGAAACTCACTGTCCCTAATGCTCTCATGAATGACCCACACTGTGCAGGCTTGGCTTGTACACCAAAGTCCTCTAAGAACTTATACCTGTGACATTTCCTGGCGGTATCTTGGCTGGTACCATAAAGCCTCCTTGAATAGAACACAGCTGTAACATTCACCTCCCTTGGTTGGCTGGCATCCTGCTCCCACCCAGGGTCTCAGAGATTCTCCTGTCCATTTTAGTTACTACTTTCACATTTGGATTATTTCTGTTGTATGGCAACATTTGCAGTCTGATCACTTCATCATTGTAGAAAGGGAAAGACAATAAACTGATTAGAGAATCATCTGTTTCAGTGGTGACTGGATAAGTTATCCATGTACCCATGGGAAAGAACTATACCCACCTTACGGTCCTTTCCATTTTATTCTTTGAGTCTCCACTTATATACTAAGCTCACAGTTACTATGTCTTGCTTTCTGGAACTTCCCATTGAGAAGCCCACACCCATGTAGGTGGGTGTGTCTTACTTTGTTCTGAGTGTCTCTTTCTCTTAAACCTCATGCTTCAGCCCAACACTGGTTCATGAAAATAATTAGTTCTGGAATTCAGTCTGTTACGTTCCTTTCATTTGTGTTTTAAGTTTTATATGAGCTGAAGCTGTGTAATACTGATTTGTTTGCTCTACAATTCTGAAATTATACTGGTATGCCAATAACTTATGATCTCTGTTTTGTGTATGTTGTGATTACAGTGGCTTATTAACAATATGGATATTCATGATCAACAGGTCTTTTTCTAGTGCTTAAATCCTTGAGACAATTTTTTTACAATATTTCACAGTTGACCTAAACACACAAAATTATATACACGCCAACTGGATAGAAGAAAGAGGGCATGTTAAACTTTGGACTAACCAGAAACAGTTTGTGAATTTTATATTATTTTAAAGTATTCCTATATTTATAGTTAAAATTTTGGCAGCCCCCCCCCCCAATTTTTTTTAAATCATGAGACTCGGGAGAAGAATAAACTTTGGGGGAGAGAATCATCTCAGCTGCCATTACCATCCAGTATTACTAATAGCTGTGCCTGCTTGAGGAAAATCCATCAATCTCTTTCCTCTCTCTTCTTCCCAGCTATACACACCATTAACAGTCCCCAGTAAGTAACCATCACTAATCATTTCTTCTGTGAGAGATTAGAATCTGTGTCTGACATATTCTAAAGTGCCATGTTAGACTGTGTTAGCCAGTTGTCTGGAGGTTCCTACTAATGTCTCTTTTGAAGATGTGATTCTGTCCATCAGAATCCAAGTGTACCGGGGTGCTTTTTCCATTGCTATGTGCAATTATAGGCATATGCAGTTTATAAGGTAAAATGTCCATTTCTCCTCATAGTTTTGGGAGATTCAATCCATGTTCATTTTGACCTACTGAATCTGAGCCTATGATAACAGATCAGACCCTTCTAGAAGTATATGATTGAACATAGCTGTTCACATTATAACCAGTGCAAAAAACCGTGGTAGGAAGAGACTAAGGGACAAGAATATCTTGCAAAGTCATACCCCAAGTGTCTTCAGGTTCTCATAGTATCCCACACCAATTTATGTTCCATCACTTTTAATATCACATGAAGGGTCAGACATATTACACATAGACATTTGTGCTGTATATTCTAGCAGCAAACAGAATTTACATGATTGAGAACTGTCATGGATGACTTCCTATCTACCACAACATTCCGTGTGAGCTAGGTTCTTTGTATAAACTTTTAAATACAATGACAAGACTTTGTTTTGTTTTTTGTTTCTTTTTTAATTTTTAAAAAACTTTATTGAGAAATTCATAAATGTATATAAGGTGTTTTGGTCAAATCCATGCCCACTTCCTCGCCTCCAACATTTCCACCTCTGAAGAGGTAACCCTAAAATCTTTTAAGGATTAGATACAAGTTCCCAAATACTTTTGACATTTTTGGCCTTCGGAACAGAGTATGTTGCTAACAGGCCCAAGGACATTTTGACTTTTAGCTAAGAAAATGGCTACATTTCTTTGGAGTCTTTTTACCCCAACTGCCTAGGCAATTCCTACCTCCTATTCTTATCACACCATCCTCTGAAGGGGTTACCCAAATTGCCAATAGGGAATAAGGACACAGACCGCTCTGGCTTCTTCCATGCTGAACAGGGACTCAGGGTGAGTCAATTGAAGTACCCCTTCAGTGGATCTAGCTAAAAGACTCCCAAATTGCATAACTCTTGTCTCTGAGGAAAGAAGAAAGTCCTTGAGTCATGAACAGGAAATGTGAAGGAGAAGTAAAGGCAAGAGTAATTACCATTACAATTTCTAGACAGGGAACTAGAAAAAAGTCAGAACAGGGCGATTTTCAAATGCTCATGTGAAAGTCCATTGGAGTTTCTTGACAAGGCCTTCCAAAAGTATCCCTTTATTGACTTATTCCTCATTTTTATTTTGTCTCCCAAGGCTGGACTAGTTGACTGGGAAGAGTGGCTGGATACTCAGGTGAGGGTCCAGTGACCCTGCTTAGCACGCCTTTAATGAGTGAGCACAACCATCAACAAGCCCAATTGTGACTGTTTAGTTATCAGGTTCAACTGGTCATTATGATGGTACTTATTTCATGTAGAAGGGACTGATGTATAGAATCTTATTAAAAGGACTTGTAATTTAAAGGAATTTGGTGCTAGGAGCCACATATGAGGAAGAACATATGTTGTTTGTTTTTCTGAGTCTGTGTTACTTCACTTAATATAACAGTTTCTAGATCCAACCATTTACCTGCAAATTTCATTATTTCATCTTTCTTAACTGCTGGATAGAACATTGTGTAAATATACCACGTTTTTGTTAACCACTCTTGAGTTGAAGGACACTTAGGTTACTTCCATCTCTTAGCTATTGTGAAAAGAGCAGCAACAAACATGGTTATACAAGTGTCTCTACAGTAGTCCTTTGGGTATATGCCAAGGATTAGTATAACTGGGTCATATGGTAGGTACATTTTTAGTTTTCTAAGAGTTCTCCACCCTGTTTTCCATAGGGGCTGCATAAGTTTGCAATTCCCCCAGCAGCGAATGAGCATTCAGTCCCTTTCATCTCTGATTTTGTTGATTTGGATTTGCTCTTTCTTTCTTTTAGTTAACTGGGCTAAGGGGCTGTCTATCTTGTTTAGCTTTCAAAGGACCAGTTCTTAGATTCATTCTTTCTTTCTATTGTTTTCTTTGTTTCTATTTAATTAATTTCTTCTCTTCTATTGGGTTTGGGTTTCATTTGTTCTTGCCTTTCCAGTGCCTTGAGTTGCAGTGTTAGGTCATTTATTTGGGCTCTTTCCAATTTTTTAATGTAGGCACATAAACCTATAAACTTCCCTCTTAGGATGGTTTTTAATGTGTCCCAGAGGTTGTGTTGTGTTTTATTGTCCTTCTTGTTGAATTCCAGGAATTCTTTTATTTCTTTTTTAATTTCTCCTTTGACCCACTCATGGTGTAGGAGTGTGTTGTTCAATCGCCACAAGTTCATGTAGTGACTAGGGCTTCATCCAGTGCTGATTTTGAGCTTTATTGCTTTGTGGTCCGATAGAAAGCTTGGAATTATTTCAATATTTTTGCATTTGCTGAGATCTGTTTTGTGGCCCAGTATGTGGTCAGTCTTTGAAAAACTTCCATGAGGTGCTGAGTAGAAGGTGTATTCTTTGGTGTTTCGGTAGAATAATTGAAAGATGTCTATTAGGTCCATTTGATGTATGGTATCATTTAATTCAGATGTCTCTCTGTTTATTCTTTGTTCAGTTGACCAGTCTAATGGAGTCAGTGGGGTATTGAAATCCCCAACTATTACTGAGTTGGGGTTAATCTGTGTCTTAAAGTCCTCTAGTGTTGTTCTATGTATTTGGGTGCACAAGAATTTGGTGCATATATGTTAAGGGTTGTAATATCTTCTTGGTTAACTCTTCCTTTGAATTAATCCTTATCTCTTCTAATTAGTTTTACTTTGAAATATGTTTTGTCAGATATTAGAATTGCAACCCCTGCTTGTCTCTTAGTGCCATTTGCTTAGAATATTCTTTGCCATCCTTTTACTTTAAGGTAGTGCCTGTCCTTGAAGGTGAGATGGGTTTCTTGCAGACAGCAAAGAAATGGATTTTGTTCCTTACTCCACTTGCTTAGCCTGTGTCTTTTGACTGGGGAGTTCAGTCCATTGATATTTAAGGTTATTATTGAAAGGTGTGTATTTGTTGCTGTCATTTTGATTGCTGTTTTTGTTTTTTGTGTAATTTTGTGTTTCCTAGATAATATCTTTATTTTCTTTTGTTGCTCCTAAGGTATAGTTGTTTCTCTCTCTGCTCTCTATATTTCTTCAAATATTCTTTGGAGGGCTGGTTTTGTGGACATGCATTCTTTCAGGCTATTCGTGTCATGGAAGATTTTTCTTTCCCCTTCAACTATAATAGACATTTTGGCTGGATATAGTAATCTGGGTTGGCATCTGTGGTCATTTAACACTGGGAATTCTTTGGTCCAGGCTCTTCTGGCTTTCATAGTTTGCATTGATTAGTCATTTGTAATTCTGATGGGCTTTCCTTTGTATGAGACTTGTTTTTCTTTTGCTGCTTTCAGTTTTCTCTCTTTCTTCTGTACATTTAGTGTTTTTGCTATGATATGTGGTAGGGAGTTTCTTTTCTGATCCTGTCTATTTAGTGTTCTATGTGCTTCCTATATTTGTATGGGGATGTCTTTCCTTAATTTTGGGAAATTCTCTTCTACAATCCTGTTTAAGATCTGGTCACCACCATTAACCTGAATTCTTCTCCTTCCTCTAGTCCTATGATCTGTAGATTTGGACTTTGCATGGTGTCCCACATTTCTTGCATATTTCATTACTGTGTTTTTTTAATTTTCCATGCTCTTTGCTTGAGTGGTCCAATACTTCAACTTTCTACTCCAGTGTTGATATTCTGTTTTCCATTTCATTCATTCTGGAAGTGAGGCTTTCCCCTGTTGTTTCAAGTTGGGTTGTTGAGCTTTTTGCTTCCTTTTTCATTTCTCTGAGTTTTCTTCAATGTTTCCATCTCTTTTGTGAATTCATCCAGCAGTTTATCCCTATCTTCTTTTAGCTCTTTGATTACCTTGTTTGTGTGTTCTTTAAATTAGTTGAATTCCTTGATGATGTTTATGATAGTTCTTTTAAATTCAGTGTCCTGGGTTATGTCTATGGGTTCTCCTTGTAGAACTCTTCTACAGGATTGGTGGGGTTTGGTGGGGACATAGTGTTTTGGCTTTCCATTTTATTATTCTTTCGTTGTGATTTTGGCATGTGAATTTTTTTTGTTGTTTTTGATTCCGATATGAGAATTCAGTTGAAGTATGCTTCTGTTTGTATTATCCGGGTCCCTAGATCCTTTCTTTATTGGTTATGTAAAGCTGGTTGATACAGGGTTCAGGTTCTCTCAGGTTTATTTTGGAGGGAACTGATGGCTTCAGATCAGCTACTCAGGGGTACCCACAGAAGCCCAATTCAGGTTCCAGTCAGGTACACTCAGGCTTCCTTCCTGGAGGCAAGATCAAGGCTCTCTCAGGCAGTACACCATATGGAGGCAGGATCCAGGGGCTGCCAGGGTCTCTCCTGGGTTCTAAGGCCCTCTGGTAATTGGAGGCCAGGGGGAGGCCAGAACCCGGCACTCTCAGGCAGTCTGCTAAGCTCCCACTAAATACAATGACAGTTTTAAATACTCTGTATTTTATAATTTAAATATAGAAGGAAACACTTCTATATTTAAATTCTAAATATGCTATAGATGTTGTAAAAAATTGTGTGACATACACCTTTAATACATGCACTTTATAGGCAGAGGCCGTGGAGTCTTTATGAATTCTAGGTCAGATCTGTCTACATGGCAAGTTCCATGCCATGGATACATAGTAAGACAATGTTTTAAAAAATTTTTGACCATGTATTATGTTGATGTAAATATTACAATAAATTATACAATGCATTTACCAAAAGCAAGATATGAATTGTCATGGTAACAGAGGAACTACAAAAAATTTAGCATTATTATGCATTTTTGGTATTCATTATGAACATATCAAAGTGAATGTTAACCAAAGACAGTGCTAGGAGAATGCTGTTACCTATACCAAACATTCTGTTCAATAGTGGAAAAACCCTATAGGACAAACCACTAAAGAACAAAGGATACAACAACACATCCTATCAAGTCCTCATGGAGTGACCTAAGATGGGAACACAAGTAGAATGAGGACTGTGCGCCTGTACAGGATAAAAAGAATCCTGAGGGTGCTGGAGAGACAGGTCAGCTATTAATAGCACTCTTGCTCATCCAGAGGACTACCTCCCCTTGAAAGTGGCAAAGTCTATACCTCCTGGTGTCTCTTTAGAGACTGGAAGTTATCAGGCTATACTGTGCCAGGAAATTCCTTTACCCTGTAGCCCTATCATTCAGGGTTTCCCTGGCCATCCCAGCCAAGACTTGGGAGCGCTGGCTTTAACAGCAGAGCAGATAGAGGTGGGAAGGATGTTCCTACACCACTCCTTAGAAGAAGATCAGCAGTGGCATAAGTGTTTTCCATTCCCACCCTATGTGCAAAGCTTAGAAACACAGACCCTGGCTCTGCAGTTAAAGAATTCTAGTTTGGAAAGGCCACCTGCCCATCTGTAAGTTGCTGATGGGTACTTGCTACAATGTGGATCTGAACTGTGTCCCATAGGTCTGAGGGGATATTGTGGTCTAGAACTCTAGAGGTGGTATCGAGTGGAAGTTGGATAGTCAGGAGACACTTAGAGGAAATCTTAAACCTTGGCCCACATCTTCTCTCTTTGCTTTCCAGTTGGCATGTGGTAAACAGCTTGCTCCACCACATACTCCATCATGATGGATTTGTGCTTTCACAAACCCTAAGTATCAAATCTATTTGACTATTATCTGAAATTTCTGAAACCATGACAAAAACATACTCATGATCCATGTATGTTGTTTAAAACTAATCAGCACAGTGTTCTCAGGGAGAACTAGGCACTATACAAAGGAACCACATATGCATTCCCTGTTTATCACCTTCATTTTCCTTTCTCCTCCACAATGTTCCTTGTTGAACTACCAGGAAACTGTATCAATTAATCTATCATTACAAACCCTCATGTACTGTTCCTGAGATTTCTGGCACATGGAAGGTCAGGACCCATGGAAGCCCTGAACGTGTATAGCATAGGAAGGTGAAAAAGGATATATTAATTTCTTGTTGATGTGATAAAGTACTTGACCAGAATAAGAATTAAAGGAAGAATGGGTTATTTTGGTTCACAATCCCAGGGTATAATTCACCAAAGCAGAGAAATCATGGTGGCAGGAGCTTGAGGCATCTGGTCATGTTGCATCCATAGTCAGGAAGGAGCAGAAGAAGAATGCTGGAGTTCATCCTCCCCACTTCTCCTTTTAATTCAGTCTAGAACCCAATTCCTGAAACTACGGTGACTCTTCTAATGACAATTCACAAACAAATGAAAAATCTCACGGGAATGCACAGAGATGACCTAATCTAGATAATCCATCACAGTCCTACCAGAGATTCATCCCCTAGGTGATTCTAGCTCTCATCAAGTTGATAATATGAAGCATCACAATCATGGACTTTCAGGAGCAAGAAGAAAGTTCAAGTTGTGTGCAGAACATTGGAGAGAGGCTCCACATTATTTAAGGGATGGTGTAGGGAGGTTCCACATCATTGCGGGGTTGCACGTAGACAAGAGGTTGGTGGCATTGGCACGTGTTCATTTCTAAGGTAATGCTGTTTTCAAAGAACATATCCACAGTTCAATAAAAGCACATCAAAGCCCACATAAATCATTCTCCACCTCTGTTCCTCACTAATTCAAACCACATAGTTATTGTGTCCAATTTCAGAATTAAATGATTTAAGAATTCATACCAATGGCATCAGAGTAGGTAGAGCAGAAACCATGAGATCAATACTTCTCTGAACTTCTTATATATGAATATACCTGGTCCCACTATTCTGAAGCATAATGATTATGTGGAAACTGTAAACTTTATGAAATTCTTAAGCAATGCTGCCTCCGGGATGCTGTGAAGATAATCAGAGATAGTTACAACCAATTATATACAAAAAATTCACTACCACATTGTTTTTAATGACCTCAAGTCATAAGCAGTGTCAATGCCTTGTTGACTGAAAACCAGTAAAGTAGATGAACTTTCAAATAAATATCATTATCATTTTAGAAATCATCTAGGGTGAGAAAGTAGAGATGGGTGAAAGATTAGACTCTGATGAAATAAGAAGGGACAGGTAAGAGTATAAAATGGGTTTGGGAAGGGAAGAACAGGGAAAGGAAATAGACAAATGGGGAAAGAACAGAAGAGGAGGCAGAGGAAAAAGGAAGGGTGCAGGAATAGAATAAGGAGCATAAATAGATGACCATAAGGTGAGGGAAGGGAGAGGAGGAACTAGAAGTAAGAGAAGGAAATTGCTAAGAAGCTAGGAGGAAGGATAACCCAGGGAGAAAGAGAATAGTGCAGATGTTCGCAGGAGTAGAGTGGGAACAAGGCACATGCAGGGTGGGTCTGCCTAGAGACAGTGTTGGAAAGGAAGGGGAAAATTCCTGAGGTAGGTGGCCCTCAGATTCCTCTTTTCATCCAGAGTCCATTGTGGAGCTTCTGGCAGTTACCATAAAGAATAAGAGCTGATATTCTAACAACCCACTGAATCTTCCAGCAGATCCCACATTCTTGGGGACAAAATCCAAAGGCATTCCTGTATAGCTGAACATGGACTAGTGAGACCAGAAGAAGTCACCATGGGCAAAAACAGTAAGGCATGAAATTCAATGAAAAAAAAATCTCATGTGCCAAAGGCTAGCTATTAAATTAGAGCTGTAACATGAATATGAAGATGCAAACATGAAGCAGAGAAGGAGTGGGTCTCACCTCATTCTGTATCCTATGCCCCCCCATCCCATGTTCCTTTCTTAAGTTATATCTCTTCTACTAGGATACTGCTCCCATTTCCTGGAAGGGCACTCAATCCCAAATCCAGTGTTGTCCCTCCTTCAGAAGCTGCCTTAATTCCTGAGCAGCAGATGAGCAATGCTAAGTCCTGATTTTGTCCTGTGACCATGAGGATCTGTTATGTGAGGTCCTTATCAAAGTTTTCCATCAGGAGCAGGAGGCCTTCAGGGAGGAATCTCTATCTGAATCATCTTGGGAAACCAGTGACAGAACCAGGTACCTGACATATGTGCTTCACAGAAACAACAGGTGCAGAGGCTGGAAGTGATATGGGGTGTGGGAAAGCTTCGTTGCACTCTCTGTTGTTGGAATAAGGTAAAAAGTTCTTCAGGGAGCAGGCATGGAGGGTTCCAGGAAATATTACTGGGGAACTTTGATTTACCTTGAAGATAAGAAAAACCATAATGGATCTTAAGGGGACCAACACTGAGGCTCCACATTGGGCTTTTGAGATTTAGAATGGCAGCACTGGAGGACAACGAGGTTGGAATGGAAAGGAGCTTCCCATAGTATCCTTACGATGATCTATCTGACTGCTAAGACTTCAGGATCTTTACTGACCATAACTGACAGAAAAGAGCACTGAGTAATAAATACTGCACACAGAGGACCTAACCACTCAGGAAGGCAGCTGGTCTTCCTAGATCTTCTTTAGACATCTTCCAAACAATAATAAAGCTCCTTGGGGGAGTTCTCAAACCACATATTCACTACCTGAAATAAAATTCCAGTACTTGCAAGTTTGGAACTTACCTTGGTAATGTTTCCCTTATCATGGGCTGCTCTCTCATGCCATGTGTCATCCTGTGACATCCAAGATAATTGTCTCATGACCCAACACGCCTCGAAAATTTGTCCTGACTGAAGGATCAGTGCCGTTGCTCTAAAAGTTAAAAGATGTAACCCTGGAAAGAGAGAGATCCTGGCATGACACAATCAAAGAACAATGCAGTGTAGATAAGGGACCAATAAACTGCTCCAGGAATCACATCCATGATGCTTTTGACCCCTAAAATATTGTGACCATTCCGATTCACACTACTTAAATTTCTCAGGTTACTGTGGATTCTAGGTAGAAAGAGGAAAGACAGATAGCTCTTGAATTTCAATTGGCCCATCTGAAAATAGTGACAAGTACTATCACCATCTAAACATCACTCATGGAATTTGGGTTTCTGCTCTGCTGGCAGCTTCAACTTGTATCTTCAGAAGCACTCTTTTTTTACTTGTTTTTATTGAGTTTTTGTGTATTTCATATAGAACATCTCAATCAATCTTAATCATCTTTATAACCCCATCCCCACTGGCACCCTCCCGTGGTCCCCACAGGAATTCATACTTTCTGTCATTTGTGTTAAGGCCTCCTGTGTCAACTTAGTTTCCCCAGAAGTTCCTCAGTGCAAGTCTATCTACTGAGGTCTATTCGGCTTATCGATGTCCCCCGCTTTAGGGAGATCAGCCCTTCCTCACCTAGCAGTAATCAGTTTCTAATATTTCTTCAGTTAAGATTGGGGTCTACTATCCATTTCCTCAGTTCTATGCTGGTTTTTTTCTGCTTAAGTTTGCATGGGACTTGGATATGCTGATACCATTGCTGTAGATTCATAAGAGCAGAGTCCCAGGAGCTTGTAGAACTCTATTTCCTGATGGTCATGTACCTCCTCCTTAGCTCTTACAATCTTTCTGACCCCTTCTGCAATGCTCCCTGACCCAGGGTGGGTGAAGTTTAAGATAGGAGTCCTATCCAAGAGCTAGCATTCTGCAGACTCTTAATCTCTATGCTTTGGCCATCTGTGACCTTTTGTGTTCCTGACCCTCTGTTGCATGGTGGAGATTCATTAATGAGAATTGAGAGATTCCTTAGTGTCTTCTTTAACCCTGGTCTATGTTTGTTGAGCTTTAGGTGTAGAGGTTGCATTGTAGATGTGTCATTTAGACCTGGGCAATTCATAGACAATATCTGTGTATGACCAGTTATGGTACTTGGTAATAGTCTATCTGGTGCAAAAGAATATAAGGATACATGTTTTCCACATAGTAAGAAATTACAGTAGTCTAGAAATGTGACAGTCATAGGGTTTTCCCTAAGACCTACACCCTCTCAAGCCATATGTATTTGGTTATGTTTATAGTACAACACTTGAGTTTCCTTCCACTGAGTGGGCTTTTATTCCAAATATGTAATGGTTGATTTCCCCCTAGAGAAAAGTGCCACTGATACACCAATGTCATATGCTATGCTGGTCATTGGTGTGGTTATTTGTTCTTGAAGCTGGTGTTGGGCCATTGATTGATGTTTTCCCATGGCACTTTCAGAGTGTTCTCCAAGGCTAGGAGTGCTGACCTTCAAGGAAAGTGACCTCCAAGACAGTTCCAGATCTATTGATCCAAATCTTATGTCTGAAGTATGTTCTGTCTTCAGAAGTAGGGTCTTCCTTCAAGTTCTGGGAGGCAGTCAAGGACTGTGGCAATATCCTGTGTAATTTTGGTGGTCTCTTGGACAAGAAGTACTATTAATGATTCGTTACTAGTAGAGGTGACCTTGGTACATCTCAGTAGCCATGCTCCCCTTAGAGTTTGGGATTAACTCCCAGTTTGTAGTACTGCCCTCTGCTGAGGTAAACATTCCTAGCCCTATTCTGTACAATGAGGATGCAAAACAGAGTAGCTGGAATAAACAAAAATTCTAAAAAATATATTTTAAAAACAGAAAAACAGTGATGATCTTTCAGGAGCATTGATTTTATTATAATTTTAAAGAACCACCTGTATTAATAAACATCTCAACTATCCCAGAAACAAGGAAGAAAGACAGACAGAGAAGGGGGAGGCAGAGATAAATATTACAGGAAAAAGCAGGCTCTGATGTTAATCTCTGGTGGCCAGAAGGGAATTTAGAAGCTTCAGGTAATCTTTCAGAATACCATTCCTCTGCACATGACAGTCTGTGTCCAATTCCATGGGTGATACGCTTTTTTATGGTAATCCCATATGGAAAAGCTCATGAGCCTCACATATAACTCCTTCCTTGTATATATGTATGTATCTGGAGCAGGTTGGGTGGGTAGGTCACACTGCAGTAGCCTGGGCTTCATACTGGTTCCTCCTGAAGCTTATTGAGTCCACAGGTGGCCGACCCAACACACTATGGCATTGTATCCATAGAGTTCGGTATTTTCTATTTATCCACTAAAAATGCAGAAACGTGAAATTTACTTTCTTTGATTTTTGAAGTATAGAAATTATTCTTGGCTCTGGACATCCTGCTATGCAGTAGTTCTCCAAACTGCTGCCTTTCCTCCTGTTTAAAGCTTTGTTTCTTTCATCACCAGACTCTCATCATCCCCTTCCCCCTCTTTCTCAAGTCTTTGTTCACAGTCCTTCTACTGCTTCCTTTTAATTCTATGCAAGTGCAATGCATTTGGATTTGATTCTGAAAGGATATATAGAGTAGCATGGAGTTATTCCAGTGTGTAGATGTACCTGAGCATCTACTCCATAAATAGATCCAATTATGATTTGTCAATTGAAATCAACATCAACAGAAGTCCATATAAAAAAGAAACTTACAGAAACACCATTGAATAGTCCCAGCTCTTCAGGTGTGTGAGTTTCTGCTATTCATTCTTCTCAGAGTGGAAGCACTCTGGTTGATCAAGTTTTTTTCATTGTTGTGAACAAATACATGACAATGAGAAATTTATGGGAAAATGGGTTTATTGTGGCTTGCAGTTTATGTGTGCACTCCATCATGGCATGTTGGGGAGTGCATGGCAGCAGCAGGAAGAGGCAGATCACATGGTACCCACAGTCAAGAAGCCAACAGTGATGAATGCTGGTGCTCAGCTCAGTTTCTCCTTCTTATTCAGCCTAGAATTCTAGCTCATACATCTTTCTCACATAAGCCATCCTGAAAACATCCTCATAGACATACCTAATTCTGTACTTCCATGGTGATTATAATTCATGTCATGATAATGATGATAAACAATATTCTGACCATGCTATGTCAAAAACACAAATGAACATTTTTTACCTTTCTACATTCCCTCAAAATGTATTGAATAACAGTAAATTCACTAAGTATGGTCGTTCCATTTGCAGAAAAATGTCATGTTGTACTGCTTCTCTTTACAGTGGACTAAGGCAGCACAGGTTCCATTATTCATCTTTATAAATTAGCTTTATTTTATGTGTGAGCTTGTTGCTTGCATGTATATATGTGCATCCATGTCGTGCAATGTCTGTGGAGGTCAGAAGTGGGCATGGGATTCCCCTGGAACTGGAGTTACATATGGTTGTTAGCCATCATGTGGGTGCTGGGAATTGAACCCTGGTCCTCTGCAAGAACAGCTAGTGGTCTTAACCACTGAGCTATCTCTCCAGCCTCTAGTATTCCTAACTTAATTACTGATATTAGCTCTGAGATCACTACACATCACACAGTCAACATATCTCTTGGTATAGATCTATATCATCTAATGATGAAGAACATTAGTCTATTTATCATCTGTCGTTACATAGGTGACAGAATGACTATAATGGGTTAAAAGAGTTCTAGCATATTTAAAGGTGTTTCAAAGAGGCAGAAGTGGGAAAATTGATAAAAATGCAAAAAGAATCTCTGTGGGGATTTGTTGGTAAGATTTTGCTGGGGGCCACTGTAGAGTCATGTTCCCACATGATTATTGATTAAGTACAGCTGCAGAAAAAAAATCTGTGGGTCTGTGGAAGCTGTAGAAGTACAGGGCAGAATCAGACCCAGCTGGACAAATAAGTGGATGAATGAACAACAGTTATAGAGATCTAGACAGGTGAACAGTCCAGTGGGGACCAAGCTGAGCTGATGTACTTGACAAATGACTTAACTTGTACTTTAGACATCTGACTCTGCCATGAATGATAAGTGCTCAAATCACTCAGTCAAAAGCAAAGGAATTGTGTTGTCAAAATCAGGCATAAACAATGTGTGTGTGTGTGACCAGATGTGGTACTTAGTATGCCCAGGCCTAAGTGACACATCTACAATGCAACCTCTACCTAAGGAGCATGGAACATGAACCGGGGTAATGAAGATGACATTGATGAATTTTTCAATTCTGATTAATGAAGATCCCTCATGCACCAGACAGACAGGAACACAAAAGGTCACAAATGGCCAAAACTTACAGAGTGGGAATCTGAAGATTGATGATCCTTGGACAGGACTCCTATATTAAGCTTTACCCACCCAGGGCTCAGGGGCCATCTCAAGAGAGGGGTCAAAAAGATTTTAAGAGCCAGGGATGAGGTGCCTGATCATATGGAAACAGAATCCTACAAACTCCTGGGACCCTGCTCATATGACTCTATGGCAATGCTGTCAGCATACAAAAGTCTCATGTAAATTTAAGCAGACAAAAACCCAGCATAAAACTGGGGAAATGAACAGCAGACCCTAATCTTAATGGAACAAACATTGACAACTGATTACTGCTAGGTGAGGAAAAGCTGATCTTCCTAAAACAAGAGACTCTAGATAGGCTAACTAGACATCAGTGGATGGACTTACAGTGGGGAATGGCAGGGTCACTGACTTAACACATTACACATTAACATGGATGACAGAGAATATGGGTTCCAGTGAGGGGGCTATGGGAGGGTGCTGGTGCTGGTATGGGGGTATAAATATGATTAAGATTTTTGGACATCTATCCACTTATTTTGTATAAAATAAACAGAATTCTATTTTAAAAATCAGGTACAAAATAGTACAATGAGCAAGTAGAGTATGGCTTCACCAACCCTAGAGCCCCTCAAAAATCTAAAAAGCAGCTATATTAGAGACTCTAAGGAAATATTTAATGTTTCATTTGGAGTGTTGGAGTGTATTCTGGTTGAATGAAGTATCTCAAGCTGCACACACCTTCCATGAAGCTGTCCAGAGTCAGTGAATGAATTTGGAAAGGTCTGTGGTACCCCTGAGAAGGGGATGGTGTCCTTTCAGTTCCAGGGCTACCAGATGCAGTAGGGGAGGAAAACTGGTGGATGAAAAACCCTTATGTGCACCTTCCTGGGGCCTGGGTTTAAGTGCTATTCAGTGGGTGGTGCCTTGAACCATGGATAATAGATCAAGGCTCCCCAAGAGTTACAAATACTGGTCTTTAAGTAAGAAAAACTCTATAAAGGTGGTCAGGACTGACTGGTTCAGACTAAATAGCCTATCTTGCAGAGCATCCAGTAGAAAACTTATTCTCCTTTTCTTAGAATTCATTGCTTGTCTGTAGGTCTTCAACACTAAATGAGCTCAGTAGAATATATATATATAAATATTGCTAGAACTTTGATTAAAGAAGAGATCATAAAATTGAAAGGGATTGAAGTGGAAAGAGAATGGACAGAGGGAATATGAAAATAATGTAAATACAGTGCTCATATATGAAATTTTCAAAAAGTAAAACAATTCTTAAAATCAGAAGTTCTGCATATATGTGCCTAAAGGCCCCAGCTTTTAAAGAATAACCGAGAACTGACATTCATATTGGCAACGGACAGAGTATGAGACCCAGAATTTTATGAATGAAAGAGCAAGGGTTCAGAGAGATAGTCATATCCAAGAAAGTAATTTCTGACCATTGATTGATCAGATCTGGGAGTATTTAAATGTAGAATTATCTGCCTGAGTTTGTCTCTTCTTTCTTATTTCACTGTACCTCATGCCTGTACCTCTTTCTGAGAGCCATTTGGCTCAGAGTGAAAACATGTTCAGCCTAAGAAGCTCACTCCATATTAGCACAGGCCATTATGTACTCTCAGTACACAGCTACCTGATGCTGGTCTTCATGACATTGCACACATTGCTATTTCACCAAAATGTTTCTCCCATTCCCCTGTCTAGGACTTAGCTCTACATCGCTTGTCAGGAAAACACTTTCCTGACTACCACAGCATATGTAGTACTAGGGCAGTTGGTCATGGGAAGGGAGCATTTTTTTTTGTCATATGGACTCATTTTAGCCATCACTCAGGAGAGGAACAATGCCCAGGTCCAAGGTGACAGTGGACCATACTCAAGTTATCTTTGCAATAGGTTTCCATTATCTGACATCCACACCTTAATAGTATGAGCGTGTCATCCACACCTTAATAGTGTCATCTTGTAACACTAAGTGAGCAAGTTACTGGGGTAGGGAACAGACCCAAATGAGAACCAATAGTCCAGGCAAGGCAGATGGGGAACTGGTAGTTCCTATCTCCCCCTTAGTATGTAATCCACAACCTGCTTATAGCCAGTGAAGGACTTTTCCACTCTTGACATCATCACTCCCATCCCAGGACTAAATATGCATTAGTGCTGGCCTCCCCCACTGCTTTTTCATACTCTTCTTTATTTGTATCTAGTTGTTTGAATAATTAATATAGTCATATTTCAGAACTCACAAAAGTATCACTATATTTATGCTGAGAAAGCCCCTGCTCCTAGTTTTTAAGGGACCATCTTGTAGCTTTCTAAATTTCCTTCTAATGATTTTTCATGCAAATATAATACTTGAGAATATATCACTCAAGTCAACTCTTTAAGACATGGTATGCACAAGCTTCTGTGCTGTACTTGTTTCACTCATTATTGCTCTCTGGACCTTTTTCTGCAGTAGCACACAAAGAGATCCTGCCATTAATTATCAGGACTGCACTACGTCTAAGTGTTAGCCATGATGGCACCTAAATTGCTTTATTGAACGTACAGAACCACTGCCAAAGTCCTAGCTAGACTCCTGTCATTTCCCAAAGCCTACATCGGTGGGGTTCTCTGTCATCAACTGATTCCCCCTCCACTGCACATAGCCCTTTACAGAAGTCCCTTTAGTTCCTCCACCCCAGTCTGCCTCTACTGCCTTCCTGAGTTTTGTTGGTTTAATAGTTCTAGCCCCAGGCCACTGATTCCAACCTACACTGCCTCCCTGATTCCTGGCCAACTGATCTATTTGTTACTTCAACACAAAGCCATGAATCCTTAGTACAGGATTGGCCCACTCATGTCCAGGCCTGACAGTTGACTAGGGAGGCAACAACTTCACCTCCACACCTCAGTCTACAGGCTGTTTAGAGGATTCCTGAATCTTCAATACCCCAAACTCCTACGTAAAATTGCATGTGATTCGCACAGTCTAGACACATATCCACATACACCAGTTGCATTAGCCACCACTCTGAGACCTGGAAATCCATCTGCTCTAAGGGTTGCTCCATGAACGAGAGGAAACAGAGACTTTTAGGCCACTGGAAGCTTGCTCATGTGAACTTGTGGCGTTGTGGCGTCCTGCACAGGACCCATGCCTACTCAATCAGACAAGGGCCTGAAGTGTGATATTCCCATCTATGATGAAGCTTTCCAAGCAAAAAATTTTATAGCAAAGAAAACATTTTCCTGGTAAGACCTAGCAAGGAAGAGAAATGTTGGCCAGAGACCACTTACGATGTTTTAAAGTAGGTGCTAGACTGGCAAGATAGCTCAGTGGGTAAACATGCTTGCTGCACAAGGATGGCTAGCTGAGCTTGATCTCTGGAGCTCACAGTGAAAGAAGATAACAGACTCCCAGATGTCTTCTTATCTTCAAATGCAAGCCATTGGCAGACATATCCTTGTATTCACACACATGCATTATGCATACACACACAGACACATGCACATATTCATTGATTATAACTAAGTGAAGAATTAGAAACTATGGAGTATGACTTTGCTTACCTATAGTTAACCTTTTGGGTCCCCATTGGAGACAAAGTGAAATCCTGGACTGGTTTATTGTTTCAGTGGTCTCCTTTTGTTTTAGTTTGAGAACTTTCAGGAAAATAGTGTTTTATATTAAGTGAATACAGTTAGTAATTTTCTAAAGTTGATGACTTTTAGAACATTGTGCCTTATAAGCTGGCTGAAGCTGGCCATTGAAATACTAATTTTATAAGATTTTATTAACAGAAGTTACCCAGATGAACTAAATCAGAGTGAGGGTCTGCATAGTGGCTGATAGAATTTTATTTTGTAATATTATTAATT
>NW_008335440.1:100282-113073 GCF_000622305.1 Nannospalax galili
TAACTGTTAAGGTCATTTGAGATGCTTTAGGGATTACTTTAGAGGCAGATAAGGACCTCCTTACCTCTTTTATTTTTCTTCTACCAGTTTTACCAAGCCAGCAGAAAATATAAGCAATTACCTTGATTAAAAATAATTATTTTGTTTTCAAACCAATTTTCATAAAATTTCCAAAAGCAGATCACTATCTTAAGAGAATATTATTTATTTAAATAAAGGACTAATATTTAGTATATCAATATGTTGAATTTTGACCTTAGGAGTTTTGATAACCTAATTTTAGTGCATACATATTCCATCCTTAGGTTTCAATCACCAAAAGACTTGTGTCACTCCCTTACAACCCTTGCAATAGGCTCAAGCAACCTGGCTTTGTCCTCATCTTTATTTTATGTGAATTTAACTTTTCGAGACTCCCATATATGAGTAGTATATTTACAAATTGTTCACCCATCCCTTACCCCCAAATCCTCCCACATCTGCCCACTCCCTCCCAAAATTCTGAATTTTTATATATCCATTATATAGATATATATTCATATAGAGAGAGACAGAGAGAGTCCATTTGGTGGTGCTGTTATGTAAATTTGTTTACAACGGAACACTTATGTTTAGATAGTTTAACAGGGAGCTCATCTTTGGAGAAAATGGATTCTTCCTCTCTCAACTGCCATTATTTACCTATATCTCTTCAACTAGAGGTGAGATCTTGTGAGCCGTAAATTAACCTTGTAATTTTGGCTTCATATGTTAAGATGTCTAGTCCACAAAAGAACTGTTAAAGACAGCAAACAGTTTTTCCCCTGTGGAAGGTCAAGAATAAGCCAAATAAATACATAAAAAGTAAATCAGAGAGGATTTCCAATAGTTCAGGCTTGACAGAAGACTCACTTTTATTTCCAGCAATGGCACTCTGGACACAAAGCATTTGTATTGGGTACAGGTCAAGCATGAGGAAGAGAACATGTACCCATCTGGCACTGAGGTCCCCATTAGCCACCTCACAAAGAGAAATGATTTGTTCTGAGGGAGATGTGTGGCTTTCTGTTTGCTCCCTGCATTACCTATATGAAACCTCTAACCAAGTGTGTGAGAGGGAAAGATGATGTGGGAAAAGGATCTAAGCAAGAGGAGCTCTTTGAGAGAATACTGCAAATGGACAGGAAATTTCTTCTCTCATCAAATAGTAGGTAAAACTTTCTTCAGGAAACTAGCCCCAGCAAGAGGTCATCATTTTCATCTTTAAAACTTAACAAGACATCACAGGTACTGAACTAAGAAGTGTCCAAGAAAAGCAAAGAGAATTGTCCCCATCCAGACCACCAAAATGCCATACCAGAATAATGTTGAAATTCTTATCTGGTAACACATGCAGAGTATAAATGATCTGACCAAAGATAAAAAAGGAAGACGTAGAATTTATTAGATATTCTGAGGTGCAACAAGAGACCTTATCAGGGACTATTTCTATGAATGAGAGTTTACATTAGCAGTCATACAGTGTTTCAAAGTCAGTGTGTCTTGATTTTACTTAAAAATGTCTTAGGATGACAACCCATCCTAAATAGGATTCATTTATATATAGGCAAATAGCTAGACAGAGATGATGTAGGTAGATAGATAGATAGATGATAGATAGATAGATAGATAGATAGATAGAAAAAAGATAGATAGATAGATAGATAGATAGATAGATAGATGATAGAGAGATAGAGAGATAGATGATAGATAGATAGGAGATAAATAGATAATGTATACACACACACCGAATGCCTATAGAGTCTGATTGTGTGCCAAAATGTCCTTCAGTTCTTCCTTGTCACAGACTCAGGTGGCCACCCTGACCCAGGAAAAGGATTTGGAAAACATGTTTGTGTCTAAAGTGGTAGGGGTCAAATCACAGTGTTTTAGGCACCTATCTTGGAAAACTCTAAGTCCCCTTTAGAAACTAGATAATGTATCATGCTAAACACTGTGTCTTGTCCAAAGAAAAATAATAATCACATCATGGATGTCTGGTATTGCCTCCTTAGTCTGATACAGGGAATGCATTGATCTTATCACATAGCAATAAAATCTGTGTTGGAAGTTCCTTTGTGTATCCCAGTTCCAGGATCCCTCTAGGCACCCCGAAAGGTAAAAATCAAAATGGAAAAATAAAATGGGAGGATTAGAATGCCTATGGCATGAGAAATTCCAGAGGTACCAGTGATCTCCAGAGTACTCAGTGGTACTAGGAAGTTTTATGGGTGCCATCATTTTTATTATGTCATTAACATGATGACTAAGTCATTTGGTTACTTTTTGTCCATGGTGAATTTATCTCCATGATAAAATGAGCCTACATCCTAGCTGGGCACAAGTCCCCATGGGATCCATGAATCTCACAGATTAAATGTGAAGAGTCACTCCCTTTATTTTTGAAAACAAGCATCCCAATTATGTTATCACAGAGATAGAAGGAGAAGTTATCTTCATGTATGGGGACCAAAAGAGCAAAGCAAAGAAACAAAGGAAGGAATTCCACTGTCTCAACTCAAGGAAGGGGAGCCCATATATACATGCTGGTGTGGCTAGAATCACAGTGTGAGGTCCCTCCCAGATGGCTTTTATCTATGGAGAGAGAAGGCATTGATTCATCATTCCATTTTGGGTTGCAACAGTACGGGCCTGTTTTTATTTCAGGTATGCAGATAGGACATGGGAAGGTAAAGGATACAAGCACTTTGAAAGTCAAAGATTTATCAGTCTCTTGGCTGAGAGTAACATATATCCCTAAAGAATTGGTCCTGGCTCTGCCCTGCCACTCATTTTTCTCAAAAGACACAGAGCAGAGGCTTCCTTACTTCTAGCACCAATGTCAGTTTTCAGACAATAGGTGTAAGACTGCACCAAGGAGACTGCACTCGGCAGGCCTGAGGTCAGTGCAGGGGTTTTTGTCACTATGCACTAGTTTTGGGTCACCAAGTGCTTAAATTGCTTAAAGAACTGTTGTACATCCTTAACTACTTTTTAAAGGCCCCTTACATTCTGGTGTAGGTAAAAAATATAAGCTCACACAGTAGGGAAAGATACTATGACAGAATCCCTTGAAGTAAAACTTGTGAAGTCTCTCAAGAGCCAGCTATCACAGATTAACTCCAAGAGGTCCTTGATCTCTGCCCCAGGGGGTAGTTGCCATGTGGAATTTCACCAGAACTATCTAATAGAATCATTTGCTCACTGAAACATGAGCATTAGATCTAAATTCTTAAAGCACCCACTCATCATATAAAAGGTAGAAATAAATTTTCCAAAATGCTACCTGTTAAAGATTTGAATAGGTTTATTTTTCTCCAACAGTTAAAGAATTGAAAGATAGGAAAAATCTTGGACATAGTTGCATGCAGGCAACAAATTTTATTAAAAGTCAAAAAACACAGAATAAAACAGACTTCTGACAAGTAAGGAGGGGATTTGGAAATTGAAACACAAATTCTCAGTAGGACTTGTAGATTTTCAATATTTTGGTGGTATAAGGAAGCCCCCCTCCCCTTATTTCAGATTGTTCAACTAAATAAAAAGAAAGCTATTAGTTCCACAGTTTCATATAAGCTGACTTGTATCCAGTATGCATTGAACTTAGACGTGCCAAGGTCAGTCAGCTGGAAGCTAGGAACTGCCTGACTTAAAAGTAAAGCCTACCAAACCATTGTCCTGAGTAAATAAGTGGCAGTTTGTCATCTTCTTTATCTATGGCCTCTTTCCCCATTCTCTTCCTGTCCTGGTATACTTACCTGCCTTCAAATGTGATGTGTAATTGAACAACAGATCTATGTGGTTTCTTTATTCCATGGGCTAGTGCCAGCCGAAGATGAGTTTCTGGCAGCTACACAATCCAAGTTGCTTCTCCGGAAGCTTAAAGTACAAACCAACCACAGATTTATGGCAAAAGAAGCAGGGAGCAGAGACAGAGGCTTATTTTTTTATTCTGGCTTATTTGATATCCAGGAAAGAAAAGAATGTTGGCAAGGGATGATTATGTGTGTGCACGTGTTTGCACATGTGTGTAAGAACATGCTTATACTTCAATCGCCTCTCCTCCATGGATTCCTCTTCCTTGGGAAGTCAACTGTTCTGTCTGATGAGCAGACCCCTGGAAAGGAACATGTAGGGGGACCTGCAAAGTCCTGAGTTAGCTTTGTGAGAGTTCAGGAGGTTTTCTACTCAGCTTCTGCATCTCCAGAAACAGTTTGACTATTTCTAAATAGAACCACAGAAGTAGAGTATGATCATACTACTCCCTTTCTCCCTCTTACTTCCTGTGTCCTCACAAGAAACAGGAAGATTTAGTTCTCTGTAGTATGGCAGTTGCATATTTCCTCAGCAACCTAGCTCCTAGCTGTGGCCTTGAACCTTGCTAGGCACTCAGAAAACGGTTTAGTTATTACTGAAACTCTGAAAATTCTATATGTTGCCACACACATGGAAACTAGTACTTGCCCTGGGCAAGTCAATTTCCCCTCACAAAGCCTTCATAAGAAGAACCTCTTTTAGAGACACATCTGATAGAACATTTCCCTGCTGTAAGCCCTGTGGAGGCATACATTTCCCCATGATAGCTTCTTTGGATTGCTTTCCAGGACACTCAGTGACTCATTCTTTGAAATCACAACTGTTCTAATCTGAGGACAATTGGGACAGTCATTTGCATGAACTCCTATTCACAGTTTTGGGTTGTCTCTAGCTAAGGGTTCAGCTGACACCAAGAGAGTAGACACCTAAGCTACAATTTTGGGGGGGAGAATCTTCTGTTATAAAGTCATACATAGCACATGGCTCCTTCCAAGATGTCCCTCACATCACACTGCATTGTGACCTTCACTCAACCCCAGGTGAAGTTCTCCTGCTTAGGTCTACTTACTATCTGCCTGCTGAGTAGGAAGATCATATCATAAACAGAAGTGGCCACTGTTTCACTGCTACATTGCCTCATCAACAGGAGAGGCTACATGATATCTGGAAAAGGAGCAGATATAACGAGGCTAATATGGCTGGAAGCCTCAGTAATCTAGAGTGTGTAAAGGCCAGAAGATTCCATAAACAAGACTGGGCTCTCAGGTGCACATGTGCTAAGGGTAAAGCCTAGCTATGCTCTTTCCTGGCTTCTAGCTGAACATTAAAATCATTTAACCTATGTGACCTTTTGTTCCCTCACTCATGGATTAAGAATGAAAGCAAAAATTAGACTTTAGTATGTGATGACACAGTACAAGTACCCATCACAGAGCAGTTGACAGATAAATCTGCTACTTATTGTCAACTCTCACCAGAGAGACTTCCTTGTACATCAGAGTGCGATGCACACAGAAGGCCACAACTGGCCAAGTTTTGGAGAATAAGAGATAGTAGAGTGTAGGATGAGACTCCTACATGGAACCTTACCCACTCACAGCTCACAGGGACCATTGAGGAAGAGGAGGCAGAAAAATTTTAAGAGCCAGGGCTGGTTCATGAATACAGAGAGGTGGAGGCTTTCAGGCCACAGGAGGCTTGTTCATGTGAGCCTGTGGCAGCAGTGGAATCAAGGGTGAGACCCATGTCAACTCAATAAAACAAGTGCCCAAAGGGGCGGTGAGAAATAGGAGGCAGGCCAGCACTAGACTGAGAAATATTTGAGACTGATTGCTGCTGGGGAAGGAAGAATATGACTTCCCTACTACCACTGGATGGGCTGACTAGATTGTGTCCAGTGGATGCACTTACTTTGAAGGACATGTGGGTACAAACACCTGAATGAATAGGACTCAGCATGTACGGCACAGTTCCTAGGGTTTGGTGAGGGGACATGAGGTGGGATGGATGGGAGAGGGGGTCTGGATTTGAGTGGGAAATACTGTATGAAATTTCCAAATTTCATGTTGCTAACAACTTTCTAGGGGATCCAACACCCTCTTTTGACTTCCACAGACTCCTCATGGCAGGGGTCCACTTACATATATTCAAACAATACACTCATAACCAGAAAATGAAAATAATACTAAATAAAATATATTATTAAAATTCTACACATGAAAAGATTGAACCTTTTAACAAGAGGACTTCCTCAGCTGCCTGCCACCTATAGCCTTTGGTTAGCCCTACCCTTGAAAAGAGAGTGGGACTTGTGGAATATCTCAGCAGTTAAGAGGAATAGTTGCTCTTTCAGAGTTCCCAGGTTTTGTTCCTAGCACCAATATGGCTAATAACCATCCATAATTCCTGTTCCAGGGGATCCAACATCCTCTTCTGGCCTTTACAGGTATTGCATATATGGATGCAGGTAAATAACTTATACACATAAAATAAAAATTTTAAAAATAAAAAATAAAATTTGAAAAGAAAAAGGAGAGAGAAAGAGAGGTGAGAGAGTGTGCTGAGGTTTCAATGAGATGCTAGGGTGGAGAGAAGGCTAGAAGATAGCAATAGCCAGGTCCCATTCATTGTGTCCCAGGCTATTGTGTTTTCTCCATGCCATGCACAGCAGAAGTCATTGGGGACTAAGTGGGGATGTCACTGGGCAGCTGATCAACTCAGAATCAAGATGAAAGTTTTCTGGAACAGAGATACTTAGAGTTATGAAGTGTAAAGTGGTACTGATGCCTGGCATGTTGGCATGCACTTTTAATCCAAGTCTTGGGGAGGCAGAGCCAGGTGGATCTCTGTGAGATCAAGGCCACCATGGTTCACATCATGACTTCTAGGCAGGCTGTGACTAGGCAAACCCTCTAAAAAACAATCCACAACAACAAAAAAGAAGTGGGTACTAAATACAGGATCCATACTCCTGAAGTCAGCATCTTTTCATATGGTCTGGCTACCTTAGGTTGCTCTGTTACCCAAGACCATGGTGGCTAGATCATCAAAGACCAACAAAGACCAGTATGGGGATTTCCCTGACCCTCTGGAGATGCTGTGAAAACTGAAACAAGTTTCCTCTGAGCAAATACAGAAGATGAAGTGAACCCATGTCTTCTTCCTTCATTAAAATGGAAAATGCTCACTCCCTCAAACAAATGGGAATTTAAAAATCAACTTCTCCAACATCTAAAACTATCACAGCTATATAAATGAGACAGTATCATGAAAGCTACTTTCTTCTAGGGGCAGATAGGTCATTAAAGGAACAAGCTGGTTCGGACATGGCTATCAATTTCTGTTCTGCACTGGCAGACAGGAAATAGAATATACAGCCTCTAGTAAGATACAGAGTCCTTTGAGTATATGACCAAGAGTGGTATGAGTATATCATATGGTAGATATTTCTAGTTTTTGAGGAACTTTCACTCTGATTTCTATGATAGCAATATAAGTTTTCACTCCCAACAGCAATGAATAAAGGTTTTCCCTCCCCCACAACCTTGCCAGCATTTGATTTTTTATTTTGATTTTTGTTTGTTTGTTTGTTTGTTTAATCTTAGTCATTCTTATTGGGAAAGAGAAAATGTCCAAGTAGTTTTGTTTTGCATTTCCCTGATCACTAAGTATGTTGAACACTTCTTTAAGCATTTCTTACTTATTTTTATTTCATTTTTGAAAACTTTCTGTTTAGTTCTATATCCCATTTTTTAACTTTTTTAATATTATTTATTATTTTTATTTTATGTGTATGAGTGTTACGCTTGCATGTAAGTAAGTTCACCCATGCCCATGGAGGACAAAACAGGCTGTTGGATCCTGTGGAACTGGAGTTATGGGCAGTTGTTAGCTGCCATGTGGGTGCTGAGGTTTGAACCTGGGTCTTCTGCAAGAACAGTCAGTGTTCTTAACCGCTGGACCATCTCTCCAGCCCTATCATATCCCATTTTTTAAACATTTTTTTGAGCCTTTGTCCAATTCATACCCCATTTTTAAATTGGGTTGTTTGTTTCCTTGATTTTTTTTTTAGTTCTTTGAATAGTCTAGGCACAAATCTCTGTCACATATATTACTGATAAGGATTTTTTGCATTCTGTAGCTGCCTCTTCACTTGATTGATGACTTCCTTTGCTGTACAGAACCTGTTTAGTTTTTTGAGGTTCAGTTTATCAACTGATGGTCTTAATGATCTCCACTATTGGGAACTTGTTCAGAAAGTGCTTTCCTGTGCCAGTTTGCATGTTTGCATTGTATATTAAGGTATTTTCTGCATTTTTTCATGCAAGTGATTGAATCATTGCATCTGAAATGCTAAATCTGTGCTCAACCAGGGATCTATACACTTGACCTTTTAAATTTCAATTTTTATTGAATTTTTGTATATTTCATACATAATATCTTTTTAAAACAATTTTTCATTGAATTTTTGTATATTTCATACAGGACTTCTCAAACAATATTAATCATCTTTGTAACCCCATCTCCACTGGCACCCTCCTATAGCTCCACCCCCCCATACTGGAGCCTATACACTCAGTCATCCTTGTTAAGGCCCACTGGGTTGTCAGTGTCCCAGCCATTCCCCAGTGCAAGTCCATACATTAAGTCTAGTCTGCCTATCTAGAATCCCTTGTTTTAGGAAAATCAGCTCTTCTTCATCTAGCAGCAATCAGTGACCAACATTCCTTTAGATAAGATTGAGGTCTTCTGTTCATTTTCCCAGTTCTAGCTGGGTTATTGTCTTCCTGAATTTACATGGGACTTGTGTATGCTGACACCATTGCTATATAATCATATGAACAGGATCCCAGGAGCTTATAGGACTCTATTTCTCTATGGTGATGCACCTCCTCCCTGGCTCTTACAATCTTTCTGTTCCCTCTTCCTTGATGGTCCCTGAGCCTTTGTTGGGAGAAGTTTCATAAAAGGATCCTGTCCAAGGACCCACATTCAACGGACTCTTGATCTCTATGCTTTGGCTATTTGTGACATTGTGTTTCTGGCCCTCCACTATGTGAGAAAGTTTCATTATTGAGAACTGAGAGACTCACTAGTGTCCTCTTTATTATCCTCTGTTCTATGTTCCATGAGCCTTAGGTGTAGAGGTTGCATTGTAGATGTATCACTTAGGCTTGGGGAATCCACAGACAATGTCCTTGTGTAACCAGTTGTGGTACTTGGGTAATAGTCTCTGACTGATGCAAAAATGAGCTTCTTTGATGAGTGGTGACTAGGATATTTGCCTCTAAATATAAGGATACATATTTTGCACATAGTAAGAAATCACATTAGTCTAGCAATGTGACAGTCTTGGAGTTTTCTCAAAGATCTATGACCACTCCAGCCATTTATATTATGTTATGTTCATTACCTTAATTGAGTTTCCTCCCTTTGAGTGAGCATTCAGTCAAATTTGGTAGCTGTTGATTGCCTCCAAGAGTACCACTGCTGCACCAATGACATATGCTGTGCTGGCCACTGATGTAGTTATTTGGTCTTGAAGCTGGTGTTGTATCATCCATTGATGTTTTCTCTTGGCACCTTCAAAGTCCTCTCCAAAGCTGTAAGAGCTAGCCTTAAGTGGACATGGTTGCATGTCATTTACAGCTCAATTGCTCCAAATCCTGTGTCCAAAGCAGCAGGGTCTTGCATTCAAGTTCTGGGAGGCCATCAAGGGCTGTGGCAATAGCCTGAGTAATTGTGGGAGTCTCTTGGAACACCCTGGCAAACAACTCAAAGATGGTATCTCCTGAAGGCACTGTTTCTTGTTATATAACCTTTAGCTATAAAATGGACTCATGTAGAGATAATGTATATATAATTTTTCAGTAGGTTGTTGGACTAATATGGTTCCCTCTGTTTTTTTAACTATCTAGGCATTATTTATCTCTCCCTCCTACTCGCTCTCTCACTATCTAACCCTTCTGCCATGATTTCCCCATTTTAAGTGCACCCATTTCCCCCATTCCTCCTTTGATAATACCCATTACATATGATCCCACCTCTCTTGAACTCCTTTTCTCCCTTTATCCCAAAGGTTGCTTGTATAACCCTCTCTCCCTCCCCCATTTAAATTTCTCCCATTTCTCCATTTCTCCCTTAGTAACTCCTGTTTCCTACTGTTCTCTCTCAGGTTCTTTCTTTTCCTTTACCTCACTGGTTCCCTTTCATTATCCTTGTTCCTATGGTTATGTCTGGATACATATTCACTTAGGATTTGGTACTAGGAGGTACATATGAGGGAGAACATATATCATTTGTTTTTCTAAGTCTGTGTTACTTCACTTAGTATAACAGTTTCTAGTTCCACCTATTTACCTGCAAATTTCATGATTTTATCTCTCTTTACTGCTGAGTAGAACTCCATTGTACAAATATACCACATTTTCATTATCCCCTTGTTAGCTGAGGGACACATAGGGTACTTCCATTTTTAGCTATTATGAAAAGAGCAGCAACAAACATGGATGTATTAGTGTCTCTGCACTAGTATGAATCCTTTGGGTATATGCCAAGGAATGGTATAACTGGGTTAAATGGTACATTCACTGTTTAGTTTTTTAAGTGGTTTCCATAGGGGTTCATGTCCCCAAAGATCAGGTTCCTCCAAGGGGCAGGGCCTGCCACGGAGAACAGACTGCAGAGGGGTTTCTGGGAGCCATCTGCAGACAGAAGCCTTGAGCCACCAGGAACATGTGGTGGAGGGTGTGGAGAGAAAAGACGGCCCGGTGTCTCACCCATGTTGCAACAGGGGGCATTTACCAACCTGGAATGAGACTGTGGCCCAAGCTGCAGGGGCAAAAGGTAACAAAGACTGTGGGCCAGTGATCTGGAACAGCAACTGCCTACCCTGAGAGCCAGGCCCTGGGTGCTGGGTGCTGGTCATTAGTTTCTGTAAGTTTCTTCACCACCCCCAAGATATAATTATAATAAATTCACATAGAAATATTGTTACGGTTCCAAAGAGCAGCAGCTTCCCCCCTCCCCAACAGGGACCTACAGACTTTGGAGCCCAAAAAGGGAACTGAGCTGATAAGCACCTTGACCTTTGAAGTCAAGGGAAACAAACTCTGCTGAGAAGCAGCCTGCCTTTCCTCTGATCTCCAAACATAAGATAAGCAGATTCTACCTGTTAACCAGAGATTTTAGAAGTTGTTATCACAACAGCTTTTCTCTTATCTTAAGAGGGAAAAAGTAAACAATTCCAGACCCTAATCCTACCTGCTTTTCCTGCTTCCCCCTCCCTGATTTCTCCCCCCAAACATTCCCCCCTTCCACACCCTAAAGCCCCCATATATAAAGTCCCAGCTAACAACCCATGGGCTGACATCTTTCCCTTCCCTGACATCTTTCCCTTCCCTGACATCCCTGACATCTTTCCCTTCCACATCTTTCCCTTCCCTGACATCCTTACATCTTTCCCTTCCCTGCTCTTCCTTGACATCTTTCCCTTCCCTGCCCTTCCCTGACATCTTTCCCTTCCCTGACCTTCCCTGACATCTTTCCCTTCCCTGACATCTTTCCCTTCCCTGAGGGAAATGTGTCCCATTCGAAATAAAGCTGTATCCCGCTGAGAATTCCATCTGCGCACTCGCTCTCCATCCCAATTTTTAACCTATCAAATATGTTATATGGTTTGTCTGATAGTCCAAGAGACCCTGAGAGAACTCTTGTGACAAAATTGGTGTAGTCTGGCTCAATAAATGAACCACAGCCTTGGGGATGTGGGTCTGGGAAAGCAGTGCTGTTCCTGTTGCCTCTGTGGCCAGTCAGCTGGGCTCTGATTCCCTAATCCAGGGGTAGCTGCCAGGAACCCAGGGGGAAGGCAATCAAGCCCCATATGCTTGATGTGGTTAGTGATAGTCACATGGGTGACTATCACTATGAAATATAAAATCTGTAACTACAAAGAGGCCAGCCATGCAGAAGCATGGGCCACAGCTATGTTGTAAATGTGGGGGTATGTTGTGGGTATGTGAAGATTTTGTTAAAGGTTATCCAGAGGCTAGACAAACTTTTACCCCCAAATGGAGATCCCAGAGATGGGGCGTGGCCACTTCGCATAATAAAAGATGTGCCCCAGGCAGGAGAAGCTGAAAAGGCTAGGGAAGTCCTGGCAGATCCAGTTGCAGATCTTCAGCTAGAAAAAAAGCAGTACACTTTGGCTTGTGTAAAGTCCAAGGACTCAGACGAAAAGACAGATAATAGTAAAAAAGAAAATGACCTAAAATAAAAGTAGCTAAAGCTGCACCTCAGATTTAACCATTGATACAAAAGGGAAAAAAAAATCTAAATGTGCTGTAGGTAGGAAATATTCCATTCTAGAACTGTTAAAACTAGGAAAAACTTGCAAGCAAGCAAGCAAGCGAAGAGCCCCCAGCCATGTGGCTCTTGAGAGTATGGGACTTGGGAGCAAATGACATCAGTCTAAGTCCTTCAGAAGCTTCACAGCTGAGTTATATAATGGCCCTGTTAGGGTCCGTGACTCGATGGGTCCCCTCCAGGTAACAAATACACGGGATTGGAGATGTAAAAATCAAGCAGAGTCTTTACTTTCTGGCTAGCTGGGGTCAACCAGCTTCCCGAGACATGCAAGTCTGGTCAGAACAATCGACCCCCATTCAGAGCAAATGACATCAGTCTAAGTCCTTCAGAAGCTTCACAGCTGAGTTATATAATGGCCCTGTTAGGGTCCGTGACTCGATGGGTCCCCTCCAGGTAACAAATACACGGGATTGGAGATGTAAAAATCAAGCAGAGTCTTTACTTTCTGGCTAGCTGGGGTCAACCAGCTTCCCGAGACATGCAAGTCTGGTCAGAACAATCGACCCCCATTCAGTTTCAGGTACAGATTATATAGGCCCACATAGTCATTACACAAAAAGCATTCCTCAGCAGACACTTTGATCAAACAT
>NW_008335440.1:118697-180073 GCF_000622305.1 Nannospalax galili
ATCTAAATCAACATTTTAAACAGAGTTTTCTATCAAAATGCAGAGTTCTTACAGCATTCATCAAGGTATTTCATTTTTTTTCCCCCAACAGCCCATCTATCCTAGTGGTATAGGCTGTTCAACCTAGACCAGTGCAGAGGGGAGCAGTCCTTAGTGGGATGGCGGGTTGAAAGCATTTAAAATACATGGTTGTCACCAAGGGAGACTAACAGGATTAGCAGGGGCTAGAGGACTATAAAGGAGGGGCAGGCATTACTGAGAGAACTAGGTATGAGAAAAGCAATATATGATATCCAGTTCACTGGACCAGATGAGACTGCATTCATCAGAGACATGGAGGAAAGCTTAATACAGTTGGGACCTCAAGAATGGTATGGGGCTTTAATGGTTTTACTAAGCCCTTTGATGGGACAAGATTTTGAAAAGTGAGAGAGACTTTGGCAAATCTAAATGATTCTGACCAGCATGTAAAATGTGTCTGTAAAATAACAGCACACCCTGTAAAACATATAAAAAAGAGCAGACAAAAGAAATGGTCCACTTGTGTTCCTCAAAGACAAATGTGGCAAGACTTATGTCAAGCCCAAATCCCCAGAGAAAAAAATTGATAGAAAACCAAATTAGTACTAAGGTGTTCCTGGAAGGTTTTAAAATGAGAACAGTTTACAAAAGACATTCGAAGGATAAAAACTGTACAAGGGGTGCTTAAGAATCCCCAAGGATTAAATAAGATGCATTTCTCTTGTAATAAAGGCTATACTAGGGGTGGAAGCAGGTTTTCCCACCAAGTTCTCCCCCAGCAACCTCATGTGATCAATGGAAGATGACAGATGCAGCTACAGTCAGAATGCAGACCCAGGGCCTGCCTGACTCAGGGAACCAACAAGTGCAGTGGGGACAGGAGAAGCCCCCTGCCTACTTAGCCCAGTGCAGGGTCAGGCAACTGGAGCCAACACCTTTAAGTGTATCAAGAATAAAAGAATACAAAGAGACTCCATGTAAAATCCCCCAAATGCAAAATGACTCCAAAGGGATAAATAAAAACAGTAAAGAGCTAACCAAATTAATGCCTCATACCCATGCTATGGTACCTAACAAGGATCTATGGAGAAAATAGTTGTGTTAGACCTTGTATATGATTAATTTAATATATAATGTTAACCTTCCTTCAAGTGTTTTACAGATGTGAAACCCATTTGAAAGATACCTGAAGAAGCAAAGACCAGCTATAGCTGTAAGATTCTTGAGAGTTTTATGGTTGGGTAAGATGAAGACAGAAACTCTCAAACTATACAACTGTTAAGAAAATCAATAGTACCAGGGTTGGGTTGCCCTCCCCTATGAGCTGTTGGTCAGAGAGAGATACTAGAGGTCCTCAAATTCACCAAGGCTATTGCCACTAATATCGGTTGTACACTAGACAGTTCAGTAAGGCCATGTTGCTGAACACACTGCATGTTGTGAGTGTGGGAGAAGAAGAAGAGTTGGAACTGAGACTAAGCCAAAAAAAAACTCCATGTCACTGGATGGATGATATTCATATTTCCAGAAGATGCTATGTAGATGGTTAGGGAAGAAAGGATCCCCTATGATTCTCCTCAACAATGGACACTGTGTGCTGTACAATACGGACATGCCAAGCAATGCCTGCAAGTGCAATAATGGCTCAACCAACGTATGTACAACTGAAAATTTTCTAATTGGATAAGGCCTGCTCCTAGGGGTGGAATACACATCTGGTCCTGTAAACCAGGCCAACGCCTTGTGTCAAGAAAGGCTACAGGTCCTAGTGGGGAAGCCATCACAAGTGTACTGTTTAATGAATATAGTATAGCTACTGAGATGTCTTCTAAATATTTGTATTTACATTCATGTTTGTTTAAATGTGTCTACATCCTTCCATTTGTCTTTATAATAGAAGAAACACCACTGACATAGATCAATAGCAGTGGCTTAAAGACAAATAATAGGGAGGCCCAAGAAGTCACTATCTCAGCATAATACAAGAGAGAATACCCTACATCTGTCACCCTCTCCAAGGCTCGGGGACCTTAATGGAAGATAGGCAGAAAGATTGTAAGAGCAGAGGAAAGGGGTGGGGAATGTGTCCCCAAAGATTGGGTTCCTCTAAGGGGTGGGGCCTGCTGTGGAGAATGGACTGTGGAGGGGCTACTGGGAGCCATCTGGGGACAAAAGCCATGAACCACCAGGAACATGCAGCCATTGACTTGAAGAACATGCAGTGGCAGACGTGGAGAGAAAAGATGGTCCCGGTGTCTCACCCATATCAATAGAGGGGACATTTGCTGACCTGGAATGAGAATGCGGGCCCAAGATGCATGGGAAAAAGTTAAGGAAGACTGTGGGCAAGCGATCTGGAATGGCAGCAGCCTGCCCTGTGAGCTGGGTGCTGGGTGCCAGGCGTTAGTCTCTGTAAGTTTCTTCACTGCCCCGAAGATATAACTATAATAAATTCACAGAGAAATATGTTACATGATTTGCCTGATAGTGCAAGAGATCCTGAGAGAACTCTGGCAACAGAGTTGCACAAATTTGCAATCCCACTAGCAGTGGATGAGTGTTTCCCTTTCTCCACATCCCCTCCAACATTTGGTATCATTTGTTCTCTTGATCTTAGCCAGTCTGACTGGGGTAAAATGAAATCTTAAAGTGGTTTTAATTTGCATTTTCCTAATTACTAATGATGCTGAACACCTTTTAAGATGCTTCTTGGCCATCTTTGTTTGTTCTTTTGAGACCTCTCTGTTCAGAACCTTAGTCCATCTTTTAATTGGATTACTTGCTTTCTTGATTCTTTGTTTTTTGAGTTCTTTATATATACTGGATGTTAAACCTCTGTCAGATGTATTGCTGGTGAAGATTTTATCCCACTCTGTGGGATTTCTCTTTACTTCCTTGGTTGCTTCTTTTCATATTTCTTGCCTCCTTCCTCTTTGGCACCCTCCGATAGACCTCTAATGGATCTCATGCATTCTGTAATGTATGTTAAGGCATATCAGGTCAAGTTAGTGTCCCATGAAGTATTTCAGTGAAACTGCAATGTTACCTCTACACCTAAGACAAATGGATAATAGTGTAACAAGGAATAGAGGAAATACTAATGCATTTCTCAACTCTTATCAATGCAGCTCCCTCATGCAACAGTGGAATGCACCCAAGGCTTAGGTACCATTGTGGAAGAGGAGGAAAAAGATTGTAAAAGCCAGGGGCGGAGATATAGGACCATATAGGCATAAAGTCTTAGAGGCTCCTGGCATCTTGCTCATACATTTTAATTCTTTTTTATTAGAATGTCATGCATGAGTACTATATTGACATCATTTCCACCTTTCCCTCTCCCTGTGCCAACTCCTACTATGGCTGCCTCCCACTCAAATTTGTGTCTTCTTCTTAAATTGATTGCTTTTCACCCTTGAGAATCTTTATGAGTATGAGTGTATTGCCTGCATGTATGTATGTTCTGCCGGAGAGATGCCCAGCCCTAAATGACAGAACTACAGTGTAAGCCCTAAACCTGTGCCTCATGTTACATGGCAGAACAGGGGGTAGAGAGAATAATAATGCATCCCTCACCTCTAGTCACAGTGCTTCCTCATGCAACAGAGTGCCATGCAAACAGAAGGCCATAACTGGCCAAGGTGTAGAGAATAAGACACTGCAAACTGTATGTCTCTAGTAGTAGTCTGATATTAAACCTCACCCACACATGGCTTACTCTTTTGTAATTTACCACAGCTGGTGTGAGTTTAAGTTTCATGACCATGTCACAACCAGAGGATAGATTTCACAATACCCCTCTCCATCCCAGGGGTCATAAATTCTTTCTACTCCTTTATGTGAGATTCATGTTTCCTGAGAAGGGAAAGATATATAAAATGTAGAGCCAAACACTAAGAAGTCAGTAATTCTTAGCACTTTGACAAGTTATGAATCACTACAGTAGTTATGACCCACTGCAAAAAGAAGCTTCTCTGACCAAGTTTGAGAGCAACATTAATCTATGGGTATAAACATAAATATTTAGAAGGCAATTTGACAACATGCCACTTAATGAAACAACAGTAATAGGTAGTAAACACACCACACACCACAGAGAGAGAGAGAGAGAGAGAGAGAGAGAGAGAGAGAGAGAGAGAGAGAGACCCCTAGGGCCTATGACTTCCATATCCAGAATAATTTGAGCAGGTTTCTGATACCAACCATGAAATATCTCCTGTGTAGCTGTTCTCAAATGTAAGCAGAAAAAGTTCATTATCCCTATAACAGTCATGCTACTATAGCACAAGTCAGCAAATCTTGCCTGGATGAATAGTATTGATGCATAAATGGTCCATCACATATAAGACCATTGATAATGCTTCTTTCACAGCACACTGCATATCGCTTTCTGGCATTTTGAAATCTAGCCAGCAGGGAGGGCATTTTCAGGTCCATTCCAGCTTAATTTCTCTGTATCCTGCAATCTATATGGTGCTGTCAACAATAGGATCTTGCCATATAATTCTTGTTGGTAACTAAGTGATGGGAATAGCTTGTGTTTTTTTTTGGGGGGGGGGATCTTTGGGGCCTCCCAACAACTCATAAGGAGATATCGCACATGGAAAAATAAGTTGTAGATAGAGGCAATAGCAATGGTATTTTCCAGGGGGTAGAGAGTTTTCTCTGAACTCTGAATACAAACCAATTCTGTGAGAATTTATAGCCAAGGGTGATTTGTGGATCAATGGGTTAAAAATTACAAAGACATAAAAAAAGATGGTAAGATTCCTGGTGAATATCCTTGAAGACTGAAGTGATCAATCATTATCTGCTAGGCAGAATGAAAAGATGAAAAACTGGATCATCATCCATGGTGGTAGAAGACTTCTATGAATTTAACTTGTTTATATAAGAAAAGATAAATATACTCTATTTACAATATTAAAGCAACAGTTAATACTGGAATACAAACCCAAAGTCATTCGCATGCCTGAAGTGCTAATGTTCCTTAACTTCAGAGTGAAAAAGCCTAGTCATGTCCCATTAATGCTTATCTTAAATAAAAGTATGTTGATATAAACTATAATAATTTATACATGTATTCAATTCATGAAATCTTCATCCTAAATTGGAAAAGTTGAAATATTTTGCAGCTAAGCTCTGACTTTAGGAATTAAAGATAACCAAAGAGAAAGTAAAAGTCTCAGTTAATAGTAGCTGTAGATTTTTCTCTGACTTGGCCTTTTTCGATCTAGATTCCCAGAAACAAAACTAAAAAAGCACTGAAAGAAAATAATTTATGTTCCTTGCTTATTACAAAATTAGGAATAAATACTTCTGGATCACATATGCAAGGCAGTGAGAATGCCATTAAAATATATTACACTGAGGGGCAAATAATTAAAATAATAAGGTAAAATGTAGTGTACATGTTAATGACTTCCAAAAGTATCCTGTATTATTTATGGTTTGTGGAGTAGGATGAACAAAGAAATGGGTGCACATGAAACTGAGGATGTTATTTGATAGATTAGATACATGTTAGTTTTACATACATCTTATATACAGCAGAATTCTACTGAAAACTTTAATCCAGAAAAAGAATACACAATTTTTGGGTACATGTTTATACATGGGGGGGTGATGGGGAGATGGTAGAATATCCGTGCTGAAGCTTCTGCTTATTATGTACTCAGGCCCTGATTCATTCTTTAAAAACATAGTAACCAAAATGTTCAAAAAGTCAAAAAAAAATCATGAATACTGTAGTCAATAAGAAAGCATGAGCAATTGATTTTGGAGGCTCTATTGAAATATTAAAAATAACATTGAACATATCTATATTTTAAATTTTCTCTATGCTATATTCATGAATGAATTTTGGCTTTATTCATCACTAAGGAAAATTTTAGGTAATGGTCTTAATGCAGTGCATGCCAGTGTTAAAACTTTGCTCTGAAAAGGTGCTGAAAGAAAGCCTAGGCTATCAGAATCAAATCCTGTGCCCACAAGTGAGAACAGAGGCACTATTAAGAACTTCTCACCCTTAGGGATGGAGAGTTATCTCAGTGGTTAAGAGCGCTGGCTACTCTTGCAAGGGACCCAGGTTCAATTCCCAACACCCACAGGGTAGTTAATAACCACCTGTATCTTCAGTTCCAGGGAATCTGACACCTTCTTCTGACTTCCAGGGAATGGCACAACACGGGTGCACTTACAAACATGCAGGCAATACACTCTTACACATAAAGGAAAAGAAATTCTCACCCGAAGTGACTTCAATTATTATTCTTCACACCCACATAAGCCTCCCAGATTACATTCACATTATGGACTTCCCTCAATATTCAAATTATAGCTTCCATTTCATATATTTTACATAGTATCTCTGTGTTATATATGTATTGGTGTACCTTACACTTAGAGTTTCGGCCAAGGAAATATACTTGTTATATGGCATTGTTTTCTAGTTTGATATTTCTGATGGTCCTTGAAATTTTCAGAGGATGAATGATCGAAGAGCATTATAATTTTTTAATTCTCTTTAACTACTTCTTTGGACACGAAGAAGCTAGCTTGTTGGGCTACTTTCTACTGTAAACTCCATGATGCCTGGTACAATTAGATACAGATGTTTCTTCGAAATTATATCAATTCCTTAAAAGGTGATCACCACCTGGGTTCAGACATCTAGTTCTACAATTAGATTTATGGATGATTATAGATCTGCGGATACGTGGAGCTGTGCAATATTTTATTAGGTGCAATAATTGGTCCTTAAATTTTTTATATATGGCTATATAGCTCCTTTAACATGAATTCTTGTTGATGAATCATTGATCATTTTCTATTGAGTTATCAACATGCCTTGAGCTTAAATGTCTTCTTTATATTTCCATAACTGTTTAACCAGGTCTTGCCACATTAGACTCACTCATGCACTTCTCCAGTACCTCCATTTCTTTGTCTCTTTCTGGGGTTATATGTTATTTTTCCCATTTTACAACTTTTCTATACAAATCACCTGCCTTTATTCAGCCACAGTCTAGCCTGTTATCATATGCAGGAGCCACTGCCAACAGACAATCAGGAGCCTACTAGAGAAACTCATATTTATGTACATTCTGGCAAGGACATAGCAGTTTCAGACCCTGGATATACGAATCTAGATCAATACTCTCACTGCTGTCTAACAAAATAAAGCCTGAATATCTTGGACTGTCTTATAAGGCACAAGATACCCAGGAATGGGCCCCTATGATGATCATTCAACTCTTTAGTATTTGGAAAGAATTCACTGGAGTAGCATGAGCGTTTCGTGGGCATCACTTAATGGAAGTGTCACTGTGACACTGTGATCTTTTTTCCTTCACCTCCTAACAGAACCACTGGCCCATAGCCATACTACACAAGTGACTATGAATTTCAAATTTTTCTGAAATCTGGTTGCTAAGAAAATCAATGCAGTAAGTATAGTCATACAAGGTAAAATTTTGTTGACCATGGCGGGGAAGGGGAGGACCTGAGTAATGTATTTCTTTATTAGTCTTTATGAGGAAACAAGCCCAAAGTGATATGCATTAGTGTTCTCTGAATTTTTGTTTCCATTGAATGATATTCTGTCTCTCTCCCTCCCCCCCCCACTGAATGACTAACTCTGTCCTTTCTCTCTTTCTTTTGTTCTTTTTTCCCTTCTTTCTACAGTGCTGGGAATCAAGCCTAGGTCCTTGTACATAGTAACAAAATATCCTATACTAAGAAGTAGTATCCTTAACACCCTACCCCAAAAGTTAGCATTTATATCTGCACAGTGGTAAATGTCATAAACCCAGGATTAGTTCCTTTTTTCATAACATTGTTTATCAGAGTGGCCTGTCGTTATGTTGAGGCAAGCTTCTGAGATCTTACCTTTACCTGTCTTCTTGGTAATTTTAATAAGCAGAATTCTCTAAAGGATAAAAGGAGGTCTGCTATTTTGGCTTAAACAATAGGAGCTGGGTAGTCAAACAATGATTGTCTGCATACTTGAAAGATAGTTGCTCAGTTCAAGGAGGTAAATGCCTCAGCAGTTCAATTAGCACAGGAAGCCTAGACGTTCCTGGGAAAGTCAATAATACTGAGTGCCCTTTGAAAAGCCATAGAAACCATAGTTTGACGAAAACCAGTGATTGCAGTACAGGCAATAGGTGCACTCAAAGAGCTGCCATGTTTTCACTGCCTTTACTTCTGACCTCTTTACATCTGAGCTGCCCTTGGAAATTGCCAGTTACACTGAGAGTATCTTCCTCCTGTATAATTCTGTGGTAATGCCCTCAAAAGCATACAAAGAATTGCTTCCTGTCATGTTAACAATCGAGACCAACCAGGGGTTGAAGAGAAGGCTCAGCAGTTAAGCACACTGGTTGCTCTTGCAGAGGACCTGGATCAATCCCCAGCACACAATTGGAGGCTAACAACTGTCTGTAATTTCAGTTCCAGGGGATCCAGACACATTTTCTAACCTCTGTGGGCATTGCATAATATGGGTGCACTTACCTGCATGCCATGCAATACCCACAAATGCATAATATAATAAAATATAAAATAAAATAAAAATAATACATACAATATTTTTAAAAACAATCAAGACCAACCATCACAGTAACTAAGAGAGTAGTGAGGTAATCAGGTCTAGTTGAAATCCCTCCTACAAGGTTGACACCTTGTTTTCTACTGCCAGATAATCCCTTTGAGTAACATGGACTGTTAATGCAAATCTTTTATCATGAAAATATACATACAGAATACTGGAGAAACTCAGAAAAGTAAGATGTTGTATCCAGGGACATTTCTAACAAAAGGCTCTGGTTATAGAGTTTATATGCCAGTTTAAAGATTTCACACTGAAGCAAAATGTCTGTTCTTTCATTGTCTCAAACACAATCAAAACATCTTAAGAAAGTCCAAGACCTTCAGTTTATATTCATGCTTGTAGGGTAGCCAATGCAGCTAGTGGGGCCAGAGAAATGTCAAAGAAATCTGATAATCTCCTGAGTATAGACTAGGCAGTGTTTAATCAATAGTTCGACCCCAGAATTAAAGCCTAATAACCACAACAATGACCGGCAAAGCAAAGGATATTGGTGTAGTAGTGGCATTTCTATCTTGGGGGTAATCAACAGCTATCTAATTGGACTTAAAGCCTGATTAATGAGAGGAAACTCATCCACAGCTCTGTATACATAACCAAATACACATGGCTGGAGAGGTCATAGATTCTAAAGAAAACCATACATCTGACACATCCCTAGTCAAAAGTAATATCTTACTATATAGTAAATATAGATGCATATTTACAAACAAGCATACCACTCACCACTCATCAAAGAAGCTTCTTTTTGCAACAGATGGAGAATGTTAAAGAGTTCCACAATGGTTCAAATGCAGAGACTAAATGTCTATGAGATGCCAAGCCCTAAGTGACACATCTACAATGGAATGCTACACCTAAGACTCAAGGGGCATAGCAGAACAGGGGATGGAGGGAATACTTATGCATCACTCAATGCTCACCATGGTAGTTTCCTCATGCAATAGAAGGCAGTGCACATAGAGGGCCACAGATGGCCAAAGTGTACAGAATAACACTTTGGAGTGCATGTCCCTGGTTAGGACTCCTTTATTAAGACTCTACCACCCATGGCTCAGGGAATATTGACAAAGAGGGGATAGAAACATTGTAAGAGCCAGGAGTGTACATGATTATAAGGAAACATTCTTCCAGGACTCTGGGAACTTGCTCATATGAATTTATAACAATTCTGACAGCACACACAAGGTGCATGCAAACTCATTCAGACAAAACCTCAGCGTAGACCTGGGGAAGTGGGCAGAGGCCATAACTTTAGCCAAGAGCTATTGCAGTTGATTGCTGCTAGGTGAGGGAAAGTTGGTTTTAAGGAACTGATGCTAGATAGGTTGACCAGGCTCCAGTGAATGAACTCACACTGAGGGACATCTAGATACATAAACATGACTTGATAGGCCATAGCATATATGAAATAATCATGAAATTCAGTGAATGGTTATGGAGGGTGCCGATAGAGGAGGGAGTCTAAATATGATTTAAATGTATGAAATGCACAAAAATTTAATAAAAACTATACCTTGAACAAAAATGGAATCATGCAGTGTTGACCACATTTAGCACATTTAAAGACCACTACATTTATATTACATATATAACAAAGGGGGATAGTACTATATTTGGGTGATTTTTGCTTGTTTGTTATGGAATATGTAGTTTCCAAAAATGTCTCTCCCAATTTACAATACAACAGTGTTAGGTTTCCCATTAACAATTATGCCACCCTAGCACATATGAGTTGTTATCTCATTGTTTTATTTAAAACTTGTCTGACTACTAATTTTCAGTATAATTTCATATACCAGTTGGTCATTTGTATGTCTACTTTTTTATTTATTCTTTTTTATTTTTCATGTATGAGTATATTGCCTGCATGTATAGAAGTCTGTCTGTGTCATGCAATGTCTGCAGAGATCAGAAGAGGATGTCAGATTCCCTGGGACTGGAGTTACATACAGTTATTAGCTGCTGTATGGGAGCTAGGAAATGAACTTGGGTTCTCTTCAAGAGCAGCCAGTGTGCTTAACTGCTGAGCTACCTTTCCAGACCCAGTATGTCTACTTTGGAATAATTATGCTTCAGGTAATTGCCAATATTTGAATAATTTTTATCTCTTATTTGCTACTGATCAGTTCATTTATTGAATTTTTATGATTTTCAAGCAGTGTAATTTAATGGTATTTAGATGCCCCCCAGCTTCATCTTCCTTTATTGGCCCCTGTACAATTTAATGTACTGCGTTATGTACATAATAATGACCATAGAGTCTAATTTGTGTCTATAAATGTCCTTCAGTGTGTGTCCATTCATTGGTGCCTGGTTAACCTGCCAAGAGTCCCATTCTTTGAAGTTTGTCTCTGCACCTCCTAGAAGCCATCACTTGCCACAATTTCCTAAGGTTGGGCTGGGGTTTCTCACCCACGTCCTCATGCCTATGCTGGAGTTTTGTCTGGTTTGAGCTTGCATATGCTGTCTCCATTGCTGTGAGTTCAGATGAGTAACTGACCAGCTGTCTGGAAAACTGCTTCCTTGTAGTTATCCACCCTCTGTGGCTCTTACAATCTTTCTGCCCTCTCTTCCATGATGATCACTGAGTCTTGAGAGACAGTTTGTTTTTTATTACTTTTTAAAAATGTTTTATTTATTATTATTTTTAACAGAGCATAAAGTAGGGGTTTATTTACAGAAGAGTGGGTGCCCCACATTTACGGCTGTATCATAAAGTCCACACTCAAATACAGATAGATCCTATGACCTCCTGACAACTGAACAAAATGGTGAAAAAGGCGCCTCTTGGTGTTCTCAGCTTATATATCCTTTGCCCTTCCCTAAATGCTGCTAATGTTGTCTGATTGGGTGGGAGGGATAACGGGAGGCAGAAGTTTGATATAGCTGTCCTATTCAGGAATAAGCACTTTGCAGACTCTTGTTCTTTGCACTTTCGCCAGTTGTGGGTTTCTGTGTTAATTACCATTTGCTGCATAAGGAAACTTCTCTAGTTAGAGCTGAGAGATGCAATAATCCATGGGTATAACAATAAGTCATTAAGAGTTGTTTTAATGGAATAACTTCAGTAGAAAGTCAATATTAAGTTCTGCCCTATGTACTGTGTGACCAGTTTAGCCTCAAGTTCCTCAGCCTGATATCAGTTTCAGGTATAGGCTCCACCCTAGGAAGAGAAACTTGAGCCAATTAAAGTGTTGTTGGTACCCCCATAATATTTGTGCCATTATTGCACATCTTGCATATCTTGCCAGGCTACTTGTTATATACATTTTGTAGTTTACAAGATTTATACTTGGGTAGGGCTCTGGTAGCATGCATAGCCCCTCCAGCACCATGAACCCTAGCCAGTGGAGATGACATTGAATTCAGCACCATTTTGACTTATCCTTATTTGTTCTACAGCTCATGTATGTAGGGCCTTCAACAATAGGGTCTTATCATCCAGTTCTGCTGGTAAGCAAGAGAAAAGGCAATGACCAGTTTTGTTTGAGAATCTGTGTGTCCCAGTCAATACATTCTACAAAGGGAGTTTTTCCTTGGCATTTAGGTGTTTGTTACTTCTTTTTATTAGACTATGATGTCGAAAAGACACAATAACTCCCTGTTATATGGTAACACCTTGTAATCTCTTTTATAATGTATATGTATATATGTTAAGACGCTTCAGTAGTGGTAGGATTCCATATGGCTCTTTCTAAAGGCCTTTTGTTGTTAGTTATTCCTGAATACACTCCCTCATCTGCACTGCCCTCCCACTACCAACCCCATTTAAGATTTCCTGTTCTAATGTTCCACTTTCCCCCTTCATATCACTGCATTATACCACCCTTCCCAGGAAGCCTTCACACCATACACATTTATTAATTTCTTGAAATTTAAACATGCGTATCTAAGATTTCAAGGTTAGAGTCCAGCAATGAGAAAGAATATGTGATGTTTGTCCTTCTGAGTCCGGGTTACCTCTCTCAGGATGATTGATTCTAGTTTCATCCATTTCCTTGAGAGCTTTATAACTTCATCTTTTAAAAAATGTTTTTGATCTTTTGGATTTTCATATAACAGGTGTTAATCAAATTTAGACCCCTTCCCCCATCCATGCCTCCCTCATTCCTCCAATGATCCTCATGTATTCTGCCATACATGGTAAGTCCTATCCAGTCAAGCACTTGTACCCAGATGTCCTTCAGTGTATAAGTTGATCATAGGAATCTAGTCAGTCCATCTACAGATCATGTGTAAGCCATAACATCCCTCATCCAGTAACAATCAGTCTCCATTAGTACTGAGTCTAGGGATAAATAATAATCCATTTTCTATATGTACCATTGATTACTCAATTTTCATTTGATTTTATTTAATCTTTTCTTGAGCTTTTGTATATTACATACAACAGTTCTTAATCAAATTTAGACCCTCTCCCCCATCTATCTCCCCACCCTACTCTTGCCAGAGGCCATATATTCTGCCCTACATGTAAAACCTATTCAGCCAAGCAATTTTTTACTATTTTATTTTTAACATTTTTGAGCTTTTGTACATTTCATACAACAGTTCTTAATCAAATTTAGACCCTGTCCCCCATCCATGCCCCTCAATCCCCCACCAGACCTCATGTATTCTTCCATACATGTTAAGTCCTATTGAGTCAAGCATTTGCACCCATTCACTAGAGTCTAGTCAGCCCATCTAGAGATCATAAGTAAGGCATAGTTTCTCTCACCCAGTAGTAATAAGTCTCCAGTAGTTACCAGACTAGTGCCAGCCTGCCAACCATTTCTGTATCTCCACTCTTCCCCTTGTCTGATAGAGTTGGCAAGGGTCCTGTGCTGAATGCGACCATTGCCACAAGTTCACATGTGCAAGCTTCCATTGACCTGAAAACTTCTGCTTCCCTATGTTCAGGAACCAGCCCCAGCTATTACAATCTTTTTGCCCCCTCTTCCCCAAAGTCCCTAATCCCTGCATGGGTGAGGTTTAATATAGGAGTCTTATTCATTGAAACACACTTTTTAGTCTCCTAGTCTTTAAAACTTGGCCTCTTGTGGTTTTCTATGTGCATCGTACTCTGTTGTATACTAAGTAAGCTTCACTGGTGACAGTTGAGGGATGTATTACTTTTCCCTCGTTCTGCTATGTTCCATGAGCTTTAGGTATAGAGATTCAACTGTACATGTGTCGTCTGGGACTGAAGATCTCTCAGATGTATATTCTCTGAGTTTAATAAGTTGTGGGATTCTGTAGTAACCTCTATCTGTTACAAAAAGAAGCTTCTTTGATGAGTGGTGTACTAACGTATGCTTGTCTGTATAAGGATCCATATTTAGCATATGGTAAGAAATTTCATTTATCTAGAGATATGACAGAGATAGAATTTTCTCTAGGATCTATGACCTCTCCAGTCATGCATATTTGGCTGTGTTTACAGTGCCACCCATGGGTTCTCTCCCATTGAGGAGGCTTGAAGTCCAATTAGAAAGCTATTGATTAACCTCCAGATAACAGTGCCACTACTTAACTAATAGAGGTACTTTTTTGTGATGATACTTATGGTTATTAGGCTTTAATGTTGAACCATTGAATGATTTTCTCCCTTTGCAGTTTTCATATTATCATCTAGCATTATAAGATAAACTTCATGTAGAAGGCTTCCAGGTCAGTTCCTGATCCATTTCTCAATGTCCTGTGTGCAAAGTATATCCTCTCTTCAGCAGTAGGGTCTTATATATGAATTCTGGCAGATAACTAAGAGCTCTGTCAATAGCCTCTGTTATTTTGGGAGTCTCTTGGACTACTCTGACAAACCAGTAGAAGGAAGGTCTCTCCTGTCTGACCCTCTTTTTCTTACCATACAATCCCCAGGTATAGTCATGCATTAATGTTCCTACACCATATGTGCATTTCTCAGGGTGTTCCAGAGTCCACACATGTCCCTCTGGCATCCCTAGTCCCCTGCCCCAAGATCCATTTATCTCTACTCTCTCTCTCCCTCCCATCCAACTTCTCTCCTTCCTCCCCAGTTCAAGCACCCCTAATATTCCCACCCTTCCCCCATAACACCTGTCTCCGAACATTCCCCCTCTCCTGAGTCCCCTCCTCCCCCAACAATGTGCCCCCCTGCATGTCCCTCTCTCCTTTCCTCACAGCCAAACAATACACTTTCCCCACCTCCCCCATGATAACATCTGTTCCCTACTACCCCCCTCTTTTGGACTCATTCTTTCATTTTACTTCCCTGTTTGCTTTCCATTTTCCTGAATCCTGTTATTACATCAAGATATATACAAACATATAAGGAATTGGAGCTATGATCTGCAAATGAGGAAGAACAAGCAAATGAGTGCTTGGTTTTCTGAGTTTGTGTTACTTCATTTAGTATGAGTCTCTAATTCCACTCATTTACCTGAAAATTTCATAATTTCATCTTTTCCATTGTGGACTAGAATTCCATTGTGTAAATGTACCACATTGTCATTATTCATTTGTCAGTTGAGGGACATTTAGGTTGTTTGTAATTTTCAGTTATTGTAAATAGAGAAACAACAAACATTGATGGAAAAGTATTTTTACAGTAGGATGAGTCCTTCGGGTTTATGCCAACGGGTAGTATCACTGGATTATACGGTAGATTCATTTTTAGTTTTTTAAGAGTTCTCCACACTGCTTTACATTGAGGTTGCATGAGTTTGCCTTCCCAGCAGCAGCAAAGGAGCAATTTTCTTTCTCCACATCATTGTCAGCATTTGGTATCTTTTCTTCTCTTGAACTTACCCAGTGTGATTGGGGTAAGATGGAATCATAAAGTGGATTTTGTACCTTAATTTCTCTAATTTCTAAAGATGTTGTTGAGTACTTTTTAAGTTGTTTCTTAACCATTTTTATTTCTTCATTTGAGAACTCTCTTTTTATGTCTGTAGCCCATCTTTTTATTTGGCCATCAGTTTCCTTGTTTCTTTGTTTTTTTAGTTCTTTATATATTCTGGGTATTAAACCTCTATCAGATGTGTAGCTAGCTGGTCAAGATTTTTCTCCTACTCAGAAGGTTTTCTCCCCATTTCCTTGGTTGTTTCTTTTGTAGTACAGAAGATTTAAAGCTTAATGAGGTCCCACTTTTTGATTGTTGACCTTAATGCCTGTCCTAGTTTGTTTCTTCATTGCTGTGACAAAACACTCTGACCACTACCAACTTGGGGAGGAAAAAGTATATTTGTCTTCCATATCCCGCGTCACAGTTTATCATGGAACCCCAAGGTAGGAACTTGGGTCAGGAACCTGGAGACAGGAGCTGGAGCACAGGCCATGGATGAACAGTGCTTACTGGGTTGATCCCCTGGCCCCTGCTCAGACTGCTTTCTTATGCAACACAGGCCCACCTTCCCAGGGGTGACACCACCCACGGTGGGCTGGGCCCTCCCACATCACTCAATAATCAAGAAGATGCCCCATGGATATGGCCACAGGCCAGTCCAATGAAGGAAATTCCCCAATTGAGGCTCCTTCAACCCAGGTGTGTCAAGTTGACACTAAAGTTATCCATCACAATGACTGAGCAACTGATGTCTGATTGAGAAAGTACTTTCCTATGTCTATATCTTGGAGGGTAATGCATATGGTTTCTTCTAGCAATTTTAGAGTTTCAGGTTTTATATCGAGGTATTTCATCCATTTGAAATTGACTTTTGTGCAGGGTGAAGGATTTGTGTTCAATTTCATTCTTCTACAGGTGAAGATCCATTTTTGTCAGCAGCATTTGTTGAATATTCTGTCTTTCCTTCTTTGTGTGTTTTTGACACCTTTGTCAAATATCAGTTGTCTGAGATGGAATGAATTATAATTGTAGTTCTGGTATGGTGCTTTCCCCAGCACTAAGAGCTATGATCTTCCTTATTAGGTATCCTATAAAATGTCCCTGAGATTTCATTGTGTTGCATTCTCATTTTCATTTAGTTCCAGGAATACTTTTATTTCTTTCTTAATTTCTTCTTTGACCCATTTGTCATTCAAGAGTGTGTTGTGTATTCTCCACGAGTTCGTGTCATTACTAGAGCTTCTTTTACTGTTGATTATAAGCTATATTGTACTGTGGCTTTAAGTTCAATTAGATAGCTGCTGATTAACCCCTAGATAAGAGTTCCACTGCTGCACTAATAGAGGTAGCATGTTGTGCCAGTCTTCATGGTTATTAGGCTTTAGGGCTGTGTTGGACCATTGATTGATTTTTCAGAACTATAAGAGCTAAACTTCAAATAAAAGGCTACTATGTCAGTTCCTGCTCCATTGCTTCAAGTCCTGTGTCTATAGTATGTCTTGTCTTCAGCAGTATCTGAGAAAAATCTTTGCCAAAATTCACAAAATGAATTATTTATAAGTAAAGCATTAGAGCCATTGGATTTTTGATAGTGGGTTAGAGGCTACCTTGAGATTCATTGGATAGGAAGGGTTCAGGTAACAAATGATGGGCTATTCTGAAGAGAAAAAAAGATAACAGGCACTGTGAATCACAAAAAGGTAAAAGGACAGCCAAAAGCACCTGGTAACTATGTGAATGCAGATAGAGAAAGGGGGCTTAAATATGATTACTATATATTGTATGAAATGCACAAAAAGTCAATAAAATATACATTTGAAAAACAAGGGGAAAAAAAACGTCAGAAGTTTACTGACTTCATGCTATGGTTTGAGAAGAAGATACACTGACAAGTTAATGCAAAATAATAATCCAGTTAAATAACTGGCAAATTAATTAAGCATAGAGTTATCAGAAGAAGTACAAATAAGAAATTAATATATGAAAAATGTTCAAAATCCTTAGCTATCAGGGAAATGCAGTTTAAACACACATTAAGATGCAATCTCACTCTAGACAGCATTTCTATCCTCAAGGAAGCAAACAACAGGGCTGGAAAGATAGCTCAGTGCATAAAGTACTTGCCACACAAATGTGAGTACCCGAGTTCGAATCACCTGAGTCCATGTAAAGCCAGTATGGCAGTGCATGTCTGTAATCCCATTGTTCCTATTAGGGAGAATGGGAGGTGCACACGAGATGATCCCCACAAGTTGACAAGCCAGCTAACCTGTTGTATACAGGCGCAGACTGTCACAAAAACAAAGTGGAAAACTAGAGACACCTGAGAAGAGGGAAGCTGGATTGAGGTAATTCCTCCATCAGATTGGCCTGTGCACATAGATTGGGGCGTATTTTCTTATTAACTGTTGTAGGAAGGCACAGCCCACTGTAGGCAATGCATTTCCGGGGCAAGTGAGCCTGGTTCTGTATAAGAAAAGTCAGGGAAAGCAACATACCTCCACGGTTTCTTTTTTAGTTCCTGCTCCAGGTTTTGCCTTTCATTCCTGCCTTGGCTTCCTCAATGATATACCATAACTAGTAAGTTGAAATAAACCCTTTTTCCAAGATTTTGGTGTTTTAGCACAGCAATAGAAAAGCAGAGGGTAAACAAACAAACTAACAAACATAAACCAAACACACAAACAAACAAATAAACAAACAAAAAACTGCTATCAGTTTATTATGGCACATATGGAAATCAGTATAGAGATTCCTTAAAATTCTAAAACTATCCGGGGACCAGATAGGATTTAACATCTATTTCAGAATTCATGAGATCCAGTGTGGGGCTACACAGGGGTATAGTTGGGGGGGAGGTCTAAATTTAATTAAGGAGTATTGTATGAAATGCACAATAGATCAATAAAAATATTAAAAATTGAAAATATCACAAAACATCTAAAACTAGAACTACTGTATGATTCATTTCTACAACTTCTGGCCATATATCTGAATAAAGCTAAATCAGAATACTTTAATGATGCCTTCACATCATCCATGTTTAACCCAAAACTATTCACAATAGCAAATCGGCTTACATGAATAAAGGAAAAAAAAGATGTGTGTCCATGTGCATACATACCCAGGGGAATATATTTACATGGAAATAGTGAAATTATGTTATTTTTTGGAAAATGGGGAGAAGTTGAGATCATAATATTTGGAAAAAATAGGCAGAATTCAGAAAGAAAAATATTGTAGTTTCTCTTGTATACATAATCAAGGCTTAAAATCAATCTCTCTCTCCTCTCTTTCTCTATCTCTATCTCTGTCTCTCTCCTCATTTGTGGGTGAGAAGAGGAATGGTGACTGTACTATGGACAACAAAGTTTTATAAGCTTGACAATATAACTTAATATATAAAATATTTCTTGCAATAAATTTCACCTGAAACCATAATTTAGAATGTTTAAAAATTATATTAAAAGCCAAATAGAGGGCTGGAGGTATAGCACAGACATTAAAGGGTATTGTTCCTCCCAAAAGTCATAGATTTTTTAAATAAAAATCCCATTGACAGGTATGGAACACCACCCCAGGAATTATTGACCTGGAAGCCCCTAGAGGTTCCCAAAACCATAGATGATACTGTTATTGTTCTTGATTGCTCAAAATAACTAGTTGGCAATATCCTGTTTTGAAATATACCATACACTAGATAAAAGACACAGAGGAATCAAGCTGGAACCAAGCAGGAGCCTCCCCTGCTTTCTGGCTAGTGTTCATTGAGCCAGAAGGTATTGTGTAGGCTACTGAAAAACATTAATCAGCAGCTTTACCCAGCTGTGTTACAATACCATATCCTACAATACTGACCAGCCAGGCAAGGTGTGCTCCTGAATGCAATATTAATGTAACTGTTTGTGGGTAGCAAACTACTTTCTGATAAGATCTGAGGGCCATTCCATGTGAGGTAATACCAAACTCTGGTACTGTAAATCTGGTCAAACTTCTACAGTTAGTGAGGTCAAACGGCCTAGGTGGGAATTTACTACTGATGTTTTACTAAATAGGCATGTAGTAAAACTGCATTCTAATTTTTTTTTCAAGTACACTAGTGATGTCCTCAACCTTAATCAGAAAAGCTCATTTTTTAAGAGGATGATGGTCAATGCATAGAATAATAACTGGACAAGTTGCTGAGAACAAGTAACTGTTGAATCCTCAGCTCTAAGCGGGAAATCTCAAACATTCCCTCTAAGGCCCAAAAAACATTACACAAGAAGGATTAGACATGTCAGAGCCAGATAATGAGGGGGATTGCTGTATAACACTGTTCTGGATATTGCACGGAAAAGGAATTAAAGTGGGGGGTGCTGGTTGGGAGAAACAAGGATTCCACTGGGAGTGAGTAATGGTGTGAATATGATCATAGTGATATAGTGATAAGTATGAGCCAGCCAATATTTTTCTCTTCAACAAATCAATATCCCATATAAGTTGAATAGGGAAAGGAAAGAGGAGTGTGTGAGAGTGGAGTCTATTTGTGAAATAGACGTTGTACATGTGAATGAAAATGTCATAATAAAATCCATAATTTTATGGTAACTAAAGAAAAGAAAGAAACAGAAACAGAAGAAATTAATATGACACATTATAATAATACAATAAAGAAAATAGAGGCAATTTCAAAAGATTCAGAGTAATAATGTGAAAACAGTAACCCCTATTAATGATGAAAAATAATCAATCATGAATGGATGAGGATATTCTTCACCTAAAATGGCATCCACACAAACACAACATATCCCAAATTATCCTGAAAGTTTCTGTAATATCTGCAAGTTTAAGAAAAAATATTAAGGATACCCACTCTCATCACTTCTACTCAGTACTCTGTCAATGTTCTGAAAAGTGCAAGGTGGTGAAAAAAAGAAACACAAAGCATTCAGACTGCACAGAATAAAGTCCAACAGTCTTCCTTCACAAGTGATAATTTTATGCATAGTAAATCAGTGAAATATAATAGAACTAAAAAATATGCAGAGTATTCAACTATTAAGGTCATTTGTACAAACTAACAACTATAAAATGAAATTAAAATATCAGTTCTGTCTTAAAAACCCTCAAAAGGGACAAATGAAGTTTCATACTCAAATTTGATAATACTTGTAGATTATTTTAATATATAATATTGAATTTTATCTATTTCATACATCTTATTCATCTTTAGAACACCTCCCTTATCTGTACCACTCTAGCCTGCCCACTGTATTTCTTGTATGCTATCAAATTTGTCTATAAAGTCTATTTGTGTGTTCAGATGTTCCTCAGTGTGAGTTCATTTGATTGAACCAGGTCAGCATATCTATCATAACTCCCTTAAGGAATACCAAAACTCCCTTACCCAGCAGTGATCACCTGTAGTCGTTCCCCAGCTAAGATTGGGGCCTCCTGCTCATTTCCACGGTTCTATGCTGGGGTTTTTTATGATTGAGTTTGAAGGGGTCTTGTGCATGCTGTCTCCATTGCTGTAGTTCATATGAGGAAGTTCCCAGAAGCCTAGAGGACTAATTATGACCATGCAACACCCCTGGCTCTTACAATTGTTATGCTCTCATCTTTCACAATGTTCCCTAAGCCCTTGGTGGCTGAGGTTTAATACAGTGGTCCAATCAAGGGACGCCCTATTCGACTATAGTCTGTAGTCTCTTATTCTCCACACTTTGGTCAATTGTTGCCTTCTGTGCTAATCACCCTCTGCTGTATGAGGAAGCTTCATTCAGTGAGAACTAAGAGATGCATTAGTATTCCCTGTATACCCTGCTCCACTATATTCCATAAGCCTTAGTTGTAGAGGTTCAATTGTAGGTATATCACAGGGCTGGGCATCTCCCCGATACTGTGTGTGTGACCAGTTTTGGAACAATTTAAATAGTCTCTATATTTTGCAAAAAGAAGCTTCTTTGATGAGTGGTGACTGAAATAGTTGTCTGTGAATACAAGTACCTATATTTAGCATATATTAAGTGTTAAGGTTCAGATAGCCCTGCCTCCTCACCAACAGGATCCCAAGGACTTCTCATGCTCCTGAGAAAAGGGAACCTAGCTGATAAGCACCTTGGTCTTTGAAGTCAAGAGAAGCAGACTTTTCTCCACTGTTTGGCCAACACAGCAGGCTTCCCCTTTGATCTCCAAAGAAGACAGGTTTTAACAGTCCTGCTCTCTCACTCCCCCCAACCCCACTTTTAAAAAAATACATCTTCCTGCCTTCTGCAGGAAGCAGAAGCCTCCCTTTTAAAAAGACCCCAGCTCAAGACCCAGGCAGACATTTTCCCTGCCCGAAAGGGAATCTCTCCCATGTGTGCCTTTGCTAATAAACTCTATTTTGATGGAGTTTTAGCTTTGCCTTGGTGCCTCATCATCCATCCACTCATTCTCTGCCAACTTTTTACCTATCATTAAGAAATTATGTTTGTCTAGCGATGTTACAGATATAAGGTTTTCTCTAGGAACTATGACCTCTCCAACCATATGTATTTGACTATTTTTACAGTGCTACATATGAGTTCCTTCCAATTGACTGGGCTTTAAGTCCAATGAGATAGCCATTGATTACCCTCAATATAAAAATTCAGATACTGTGTCACTATAGTTTCTTGGGCCATTGTTGTGTTTCTTAGGCTTTAAAGTGGCAGTTTGGACCATTGTTTGATTTTCTCCTTAGCAACTTACATAGTATCCTCCATATCTATGAGAGGTAGTTTTTAAGGAGGAGGTTTCCAGGTCAGTTCCAGCTCCATTGTTCCATGTCCTGTGTCCAAAGTACACCCTATCTTCAACAATAGGACCCTGATTTCAAGTTCTTGGAGGGAATCAAGGTTTGTGGCAATCACCAGTGCTATTTTAGGAGTCCCTTGAAATACCCTGCCCAAAAACACAAAGGAAGGTTTTCTTCCTGTCTAGCACTGTGATTCTTTTTATATGAACTTCATCTATATACATGCACTCTTAGTCACATTTTGTATCTATTTTTTCAGTAGGCTTTTGAATGAATGCATTGTCCTCTGATTTTTCATTATTACCACCTAAGCATTATTTTTTTCTCCATTTCTAACCCTCCCTCTCCTTATCCAGTTAAACAACTTCCATTTTCCCCAATCCTCCTTTCTCTTATTATCACTCCTCTCTTGAGCTCCTTTTTCCCCTTTACCTCCAAGGTTCCTTGTAAAACCCTTACTACTTCTCTCCAAGTTAAAACCCCATATTTTTCCCATTTTATCCTTGATAACACCTGTCTCCTCCTACCACCAATCTTGGGTTCCTTCTTTCCTTTAAGCCTCCATGGTTCCTTTCCATTTTCCTGGCTTCAGCAATTGCATCAGAATACATACTTACGTATAAGGATTTAGTGCTAAGATTTCACAAATGGGAGGCAGACGATGTATGCCCCTTGTTTTTGTGAGTCTGTGTTACTTCATTTAATATTAAAGTTTCTAGTTCCATTCATTTACCTACAGATTTCATGGTTTACATTACCCATTTGTCAGTGGAAGGACATTCAGGTTGTTTCCATTTTTTAGCTATTGTGAAAAGAGCAGCAACAAACATAATTGTTCAAGTATCTCTGTAGTAGGAAGAGTCTGTTCGGTATATGCCATGAATGGTATAACCAGATCATATGGTAGATTCATTTTTTTTTGTTTTTTAAAAGTTCTCCAAACTCCTTTCCATAGTGGTTTATGATTTTGTATTCCTCCCAGCAGTGAATGAGCATTCCCTTTTCCCCCACATCCTCACCAACATTTGGTGTCATTTGCTCCCTTGATCTTCACCAGTCTGGCTAGAGTAAGCTGAAATCTTAAAGTGGTTTGATTTGCATTTCCCTAACTACTAAGGAGTTGAACACATTTTAAGGTGCTTCTTAGCCACTTTTAATTCTTTTTAGAGAGCTCTCTTTTCATATCCATAGATCATCATTTGCTTGGGTCATTTTTTAGTTGATTCTTTTTGAAGTTTTTTTTGTTGTTGTTGTTGTTTATTCTGAATGTAAATCTTTTGTCAGATGTAGCACTCCTGAAGATTTTCTCCCAACTGTGGGGTTCCTCTTCACTTCTTTGGTTCCTTCCTTTGCTGTACAAATCTTTTTAGTTTAATGAGGTTACAGTTGTGGACTGTTGGCCTTAATCCCTGAGCAACTGATGTCAATTTAGAAAAATAATTTTTTCTACACCTATATCTCGTAGTGTACTGCCTGTTTTCTTCTAACAGTTGCAGAGCTTCAGGTTTCACTTTGATGCCTTTGATCCATTTTGAGTTGATTTTTGTGGAGGCTGCTATGTTTGTTTATTGTTTGTTTGTTTGTCTTGGTTTGGTTTTAAACTGGGTCTCAATATGTAACCCTTGTTAGCATGAAACTTATTATATAGACCAGATGGGCCTCAAAACCACAAAGATTCACCTGCCTCTGCCTCTTGAGTGCTATGATTAAAGGCATGTGACACCACACCCAGGCTTTTCTTTTCTTTTGATTGAAACAGTGTATTGGGTAAGAAACCCAGTCTGGACCAGCCCTCATTATGTAGCTCAGCCTGCCATCAATGTCATGATCTTCCTTCCTTTGTCTCCCAAACGCAGGGATTACAGTCATGTACCATCATGCACAGTGTATTGATAGTTACTTTTCTGTTGTTGTCATAAAACACCTTGATCAAGGCAACTTATAAAAGGATTAATTTGAGATTACATCACCAGGAGTAAGAGCCACAATGACACAGGAGAAATGGTGGCACAGGTATCCAGAGCAAAAAGCCAAACAATCACATTTTCAAGGAGTCACAGGATGCAGAAAGAAACAGGAAATCTGGCAATCTTCAAGGACTCTCAAAGTCTGTCCCCAGTGATATACTTCCTCCAGGATGGCTGTTCTGTTGCTATGACAAAACATCATGACCAAGGGAACTTATAAATGAAGTGGGTTTTTGAGCTTATGGTTCCAAGGGTAAGAGTCCATAATGGTGGCAAAGGTGGCTGGAGCAGTGAGTCAAGCAATCACATCTTAAACAGACAGAGGAAGCAAAGAGCAACTGGAAATTTGGCAAGGCTTAAGAACTCTCAAAGCCTAAAATCTTCCAAAAGAGTACCACCAACTGTGGACATAAAATTCAAGTACTTGGAGCCTATGGGGGATGTTTTCATTCAAACCACCACACGGCAATTTATGTGTGTTTATGTTCACTGAAATTTATAAAACATAGGGGATTAACAAAGTTTTAGATTAATATATTAAAATATAATAACATTGATTAGTAGGTTTACTACCCGTAATAGAGAAATGTTTTCTAAATGAGTCTATAGGTTTAATAAAATCACTTTAAAAGTCTAGATGCTAATACTGATGAGGTAAAGGCAGGTAAAGGCACTTGCTGAAAAGCATGAAAATCAAAATGCAATTCCTGGAACTCACAGAGTGGAAAGAGAGATCAGACTCTAGAAAGTTGTCCTCTGACTTCAAGTTGGTGCGGTGTTACATATGTTCCCACACACTAAATAAATAAACACATAAATAAGTAAGTAAATAAATAAATATTTATTTTTAAGTTCAAAGAAAGAAATCCAAACCTCAGTTAATTTTTCTAAAAATTTGAGAATAGGAATGTTGGAGATTCAGAGGCCAAGTAACATGAGCTCTCTTTAGTCCCCATAATAGCCATTTATTGCCCTACTCTCTGCCTCGATTAACATGCTTTCAACTGTATAAGTATATAGAGTAGCTTTTATCACAAAATGTAAGATGTCATTTGATATCCTTTAAAGTTTGTAGCAGAGATTTTCCAAATTTTCTGAGCCTGTTAATCTTAAATTACCATGTGTATATTTGGAAAAGATCTTGGTTTGTGGAATTTCATTTGTCAGGTGCTTATGAAAGTCCACTTTACTTCCTCCATATTAGAACATATGGAAAACAGGGCCACGGTTGCTCATACTTGGCCCAGTGTAAATAACCTCCTACTCCCATTGAGGTAACAGTTCTCTTTTCTCTCTACAATTTTAACAACAAAGGTAGGGTCCCAAGGATAATCCACTTGTGCTACAATAGTGACTCTGATCACCACAGGTACAAGCACTGGCTCATGTGCACAACTGGCTGTGTTGCTTTCTTGGGAAGAATTTGTTGAACTCATTCTGTGGTCTGTACTTAAATTTATTTCAGTTTAATCAGCATTCCAGTGCTTTCTTCTGAACTACTTGTTGCATATATTTTGTTATATAAAATGTAAAGAGAGCATTTGGCTGTTTTGGAGAATTCAGTCAGAGCATTTGAGTATCATTTTGGTTTGTTTCAGAGCATTCAATCAGAAATTCATTTGCTAGTGCCCAGCCTTTTTCTCCTTCCACTACTACTATATCTATTTCTTCATTTTCTATAAACTGTCATGCTTGTTGCAACTTTGATAGAGTTACTTCAGAAATTATATGAGTGGATGATCAAAGAGACACTAAGATAAAAGCTGCATTTTCTCTTAATACCAACAGGATGGAGGAGTCGGGAGGAAGTCCTCAGGAAGGACCACAGCCTCATAAGGAAGCCCCACAATCTCATAAAGAAGGCCAAGGTATACCTCAGTCCTGTTTTAGAAGGAAACTTTTTGGATCAGCCAGAAATACAAAATTAAATGTTAATCACTCAGTGACTTGAGCTTCTAAATGTTCCTGTATATGTGCAGGATAAACTTATTTATTGTGGAAGGAACTGACCCCAAAGTGAGAACTGGGGGAGCTACTGTTAATTTGATCTAAAACACCAATTCTGTGAGCTAGCATAGAAGGCTGTGGTTTTCATGTGAAAAGATGCCTCCACTAAAATAAATGGCAAAAATTCGATGAAAAAGTTTTTGGAGGAAAACTGGAATATGTCAAATAAAAAAATATTGTAATTGCCCTGTTTAAGAGTATGAGGTTTCCTGAGTTATATCACAAAACTCTGTAATTTTCCAAAGAGTTTCAGATCATCTTACTGACCTACAAGCCAGAGTTTTCTGACTTCTTTTAAATAATTTGAATTTTCCATTTCTATGGTACAAAGGTTATACATAATGAAATAGTACTGGTCAAGATATTGTCTCCTTGATCATTGTAGCAGTTGGAGTTCTGAAAGGTAGTTTGAAGAAGTCAAACTTACTTCCTGAGGGGATAAGCTAGATCCCTGGAGATAACTCCCACCGAAGAATTGCCATCTGGGATACTTGTCCTCATATGGGGGATGGTCCCTCTTTAGCGTCCAAAGTGACAGCAAGTATAAGATTATGGCTCAACTCTGAGCTTTCTGCTTTAAAAGGATAACAGATAAGATAGAAAGTCCTTGACTGACCTGCATGCCTTTTCAGAGCAAGGCAGGAATTTGATCCCCTAAAAAGGGAGATAAATACTAGGTGAAGACAGAAATGCCAGAATTTTATTCTGACTTTGGGTGCCTTGTTATCCCAAATGAGAAGATGATGTTTTTTCATTTGTTTGGTTTTTGTTTTGTTTCATTTTGTTTTTAAAGAAGGGAAGTTACTTCTTTTTAAAAAAATGGTCTTTTTGAGACCCAGTTTCTCTTTACTTCCAGCTGGCCTGAAATTCACTATGGAGACCAGGCTGGCCTCAGTCACAGAGATCTGCCTGCCTCTGCATCCCAAGTGCTGGGATTAAAGGTATGTATCACCATGCCCTGATAAAGGGAATTTCATTAATATTTTAAATTTAATATTTTAGTGATAGAGAATAGAAATGTCTTCATGGCTATTAACAGATTTTGCCTCTGTTTCAGATACAATTTCCTGTTTTCACTAAAATATAAAGCTATAATGTTGTTAAATGTATTATTTCTAAATTCAAAATTCTTGTAAAAAGGGGGACTGGAGAGATGACTCAGTGCTTAAGAGCACTGGTTGCTCTTGCAGAGGACTCGGTTTGGTTCCCAGCAGCACATGGCAGCTAACAACTGTCTTAACTCCATTTCAAGGGGATCCAACACCCTCTTCTGGTCCCCATGAGCATAGCACACACGGTGCACTTACATACATGAAGGCAAATTTTTCATACATGTAAAATACAAATAAATAAAATTTAAAAAACTCTTGTAAATAAAAATAAGAATGTATGGAACCATATAGCTTATAAATCATTATAGGTATGGACTATGTTTGGGTTAAAAGAGGCTAAAAGAAAAAGTAACTCCTTTTAAGATGAGAAAAAGTTTGCTATGGTAATATGAGACTTTTGTCCTAACATAATTTTCTAAAATGGAATTGAAAAGATGAGGACAGAATTAGAATATTAAGTATGTCAAATGAAGATTTGTACAACTTAATCACATCACATATATGGTTCAGTTGACTACAAATAAAGGTTATTGAAATATTTGGAGATTAAATTTGGAACACACATGTACAACTGGAGCTTGATTCTCTCTTAACCATTATGCTGTGTGATATTATTCCTGGGGAGATGTGACCAAATAATTACTAAACAGAGGGAACCACCAATAGACCACAAAGTAAGGCTGTCACCAAAGTCCAACTTGGTGAATCAATGAGTTTTATTGGAGTTATTTACAGGAATATATGTGAAGGGTTACTTTCACGAACAGAAATAAAGACAGGTGCATCAGCAAGACACCTTAAAGACAGGTGCATCACCAAAGCCCACACCAGCATGTGTGAAAGCTCAAGCAAGCTAGAAGCCTTGACCTTACTGAATAACTTGAAGGCAACTCTAAAAATTGGAGAGTATCTTTTACAGACTCAGTTTTTGACTCCCTTTCAGACAGCTATGTTGGTCTCTGCCTACTCCAGGTGACTCTACTGGTCTCTGCTACTTCGAAGCATCTCAGCTGGTCTGAGTCTTTCAGTCAGCTCAGCTTATCAGAGACTGACTTTTGGATCTTCTTAATTCTTGCAAATGCTTAAGGAGAGAAGACCCTGGTATTTTGTCAGTTTCAGTGACTTTCTGAAGCAGTTGAATTGTTTATTTCCTGTGTTTAAGGAACTTCCCCCAGAACAGAATGCTTTACCTCACTTTAGAACATCCTGTGCCTTCATGAGTTTCCCTTTAAGATGTAACTGCACATGATACTGTATTTTTTTGAGAAGGGCAGTTTTTGTACTGCACATGATAATTTATTTTTATTTTATTATTTTATGTTATTATATTATTCTATTGAGACAGGATTTCACTGTTTAGACCGTACCTGGCCTAGAATTGGCAATGTAGACCAGACTTGCCTCAAGATCAGAGAGACTGACCTACCTCTGCATCATGAGTGCTTGGATTAAAGGAGCTCACCATCAGACTTGGCCCATGAGAAGGTTTTCTTAGAATGTTGTTTTCAGTAACATTTACAAAAACAAACAGAAAAGAATTGCTTATAAAACAAGGATATTTTACTTTATTACTTAATAAGTCATTGGAAAACTGATGATTATATTTTATTCAAATGTAACATACAAAAGGATATAAATATGTCTAATATTTCTCAGTGAGTTGTATTCTTATCAGAAAACTTCCATCTTCACAGAAACGAATATTCCCACTTAGGGAATTCCAGTTAAACTATAGTTATTGTGAATCTGATTTAAGGAGGCAAATGTCAAATTTATTTGTAAAGTGTGGCCTATTTTTCAGAATTTTTATTTTACCCATGATATTTAGTCCTCTGGATCTGTGGTTAAATAACCAAATGGCACTGAAAAAATATTTTCTAAAATTGGAAAGCTTTTGAATTTCTTCTGCAAGATACTCTCATGGTTTCTTCTAAATTTAAGATCTTTTCTATTTGGAAAACACTGATAGTTTGCTATGGCCAACAGGGGGGCAGCCATGGGACCTGAATGGATTATCAGGAAACTGACAAAAGACCAGGGGACTCCTGTGGTTACTTCACTTTTATGGCTTCATCTATGTGCAAGAGCCAAAAGCACAGACAACTCTGCTTATATCCTCATACTCAATAGAGTTACATCTGAATATTTATAGAACAACGGATAATAATGAAGTGCTCAGAATATAGTAGTTTAGTAAAACATGAACAAGATAGCATTATCACCATAGTATGCGTTCTTGGGAGAACAAACTGTGTCCTGAGAAACTAGCGGAGTACCGGCATTCCAGAGATAATTCCTCAGGAAGCATACTTGCATAAAATTTCTCATGAAACAATTTATTTCTTCTGTAAGTGGGATCTTTTGTGTCATATCTTGGAAACTTGCTTAACCTACAGCTATGAAGAAATCTTCTGACTTTATCTTTCGTAGGCTATGTAGTTTTAGCTTTGAAATTTACTTCTATTATACATTTTGAGTAAATTATATATTTGAGGTAAGGTAAGATTCTAACCTCAATGTGTGTATCAACCTGTTCTAGCATTATTTGTGAATAATGAAATTTCACTAATTAATTGTGGCAACACTAAAATTCATTTTACTATGTATGTAATAATTGATTTAGACATTAATTTATATTCCATTGACCCATAAGATTGTCCTTCTCTAAGTTCCACTGTGTTTTGATTTCTATCATTTTGCAGTAAATTTTTTAACCAGGTCATCCTATTTTGTTCTTTTATAGTATTTTTTTCTCATTCTATGTCTTTCACTTCCTTATAAATATTCAACATATTTCTGAATTACTGCCCCCCCACAACACAGTAATACAGTAGGTAATTCTGTCCTTTGGTGCATGGCAACATTCTTGGCAGTGCCAGAGTGTCCAGGAAGCCTGTATACAGAGCCTATAAAACCATGGCACTTCACACTGCATCAGAGAAGCATCCACAGGATCAATAATCATATGGCCTTAATCCCTGGCAATACTTGTTTCAACACATTTATACCTTCAGTGAGGAAAGGAAATCCTCAAACCCTGAACTGTAGAAAGAGACACAATTAACCTGAACCACAATTCTCACTTATGAAAACAGGGCATATAGGTTTGGTTATTTGGGGCTCTGTAACTTGAGAACACCTACCACCCTTCTAAGCTCATTCATTACCCCTTGAAAAATAAAACTTATTTCTTTAGCTTATTTAGTGTGGCAGCCCATACACTAGGCACATGGTCAAATGTACATGGACAAGGATTATCCAAGTGAAAGATAAGTCAATGAGATCTGAGCACTCAGAGTTAAGAGAAAAAAGAGAGGCATGAAAACCTGCCAGTGCAAAGTCATTTTACACTCGGAAGTACATAATAGGAAGAGGACCGTTTTTATTCTGTAGTAAACAAATGTATACCTTCAGTTTGGTATTGTGAAAGCACTTTTACATGGAACACAACTAAAGTGTGGCATCATCCTTGTGTACATGCATAAATGGTATAAAAACTTACCAATAACACTTTTTAAAAATACTTTATTTTTATTTTATTTTATGTGTATGAGTGTATTGCCTGTATATGTGTAAGTGCATCCATTTCATTCCCACAGATGTCAGAAGAAGGCATCAGATCCCCTGGAATTGGAGTTATGGACAGTTGTCAGCAACCTCGATGAGGGTGCTGGGAATTGAACCTGCTGAGCCATCTCTCCAGCAGCTGAATTTTGTGATACTTTATAAATAAACTATATATTCTTTAACTTCAATACTAATTATTGCTATATGGGTATATCAATTTTTTATTCATTTTTCAAAATAAGAAAAGTGAATATAAGTTGGTGTTGTGGCGTATACCTGTAATCCCACACATGGGATGCTAAGGCAGGGGATCCACTGTTTGTGGCCACCTAGGACTACACAACCAACTACAAAGCAGCCTAAGCTACATTTTGAGGGTCTGTCTCAAAAAATTAAAAATATAGTGAATATCAAACTTGTGGCACACATTTCTACATGAGAGAGATGATTTTTTTAAAAGACAATAAATGTCTGTTTATCTGAGAGATCAGTCAGACAAAGATTCCATCGAAAAGGCAATACAAATCATAGCAGATTATGGGTTTGATCAAAAAGGGAGTCCAAATTAGAACAGAGTACTAATGAATGTGCATTATTCTGTCAAAAGCCTTAAGCTGCATCAACATGAAACCAGCAATTGAATGGGCACTTAAGGTTCTTAGATGAAGTCATGCTTTTATCAGTTTATTATTTTTATTTTATGTGTATGAGTGCATTGCCTGCATACATGTAAGAGCACCTGTGATGTGCAATGCCCATGAAGGTCAGAAGAGGGTGTCAGATCCCCTGAAACGGGAGTTACAGATGGTTGTTAGTTGCTAATCAAACCTGGTCCTCTGTAAGAGCAGCCAGTACTCTAGCTGCTGAGCCATCTCTCCAGCTACCCCCGCCCCCAATTGTTTATTAAGCATGGTATTTTATGTAAGAAGTGACAACAAAAGGATCCCTGCACCAGTCCTCCTGGAAGGGAATTAGGAATTAGACTTCTCCTCTAGAAAGTAGGCATTGGGATTTGGCTTTGAGCTGATATCTGAATTCTTCTGAAAAGAGCACAGTTATTTCTTGTTCTTGGGCTCTACTTTTGTTTCTGTTTTGAAACACCCCCCCCACACACACACACAAAAACTTTTTATAAAGGTTTCCATTGATCCTCCTGTTCTGTGGGATGCCGAACAGTACCATGAGCACCAAGCTCACTCATTCTCTGTCCATAGCTGGGCATTGCTTTTAAGGTTAAGAATGCAAACTGTGTTTGATGACTTGCTGCCTTCTAGTGTCATACAGGAGATCTAAGTAGGCCAAAAGGAGTTTCTTCCCTGACAGTACATTTTTGTGGCCTGTAGTTCAGGCTCCCTCGTTTTCTTACCCCATGCTTTTAATTTTCTATCTAAGAGCTAACCCCTAAATTCCATGGTTTCCCTTTCTCCACCCATCAACTTCACAAGTTCCTCAAATTCCTTTATAAAACTATATTCTTAAGTAGACTGACCCCGTTTTTGCTGGCAGTATCAAAATATTAAATATACAGTGGGAATTTTATTAGGCTGATTGACTTTATTTACAAATATAGATGCACAGAAATGTTTTACTACAGGCACATTCATAGTTCATAGAGGTGATTTTGAAAGTAATCCAATTCACCATATAGAATGTGACATTTATCTTTCATTCTTTATATGTGTTTCCTTGCAAATAATTTTCACTTCAGTTAAACTACAGTTCATTAAGAGAATAGAATCTCATAACCAACACTTTAAGGGGGAGGTACTTTAAAATATTTTTCAATGTGTGGTTGACCATGTTTATTTGCTCTAGGATCCATGGCGGAGCCAAGGCTCCTGACAACCCTAGATAGAGATGCCTATGTCACTGATGACCATTAGCACTTCAAGATGGTCTACATCAGAAATGTTCTAGATTTCAGTGTGGCCACCAATCTGGCTATGTAAGTTAGGAGGACAGTTGTCCCAGCAGGTGTATCCTGTTTGCCTCTGAATGTCAGTAGAGCTGAGAAATCCACTAGAGAGAAACTCCTCCCTGTGTAGATATATGCATTTTGGTCAGGTCTGTTCCTTTGTAAAGCAACTGCTGAATCTGCCAAATAGGTTGTTTACATTGCAAAGCCTTTACTTGTAATTCACCATTGAAACATCATCCTATCATTATTTTGGTTATTGCTCTGTAAGTTTATATTAACCTTGGGTGGGCTATGCTTTTCCTATAAAAGTACATAGTTTTGTTTCTAAAAACCCTTTTCTCTTTTATCTACTTACATAATCATTTTTCATAAAATCATAATTTTGAATTCTTTCCATTATATATTAGTGGTTTTCACATGTTATATTTTGTAGAATTTTCAGAGATTTTTCATTTTGTTTTTTAAATTACCTACTGTTTTAATCATTTATTTTTCCTTTATATTCTATTTTCTATTTCTTTTCTATTTGTTTTTACTTTTCCAATAAAACAACTTAATTTGACAGGATATATAAAGGATTCAAAGTCAAACATTCTTGGGAGTTTTAATATCCAACCATAAAGTACTACTTATATTTTTAATTGCATGAGAATGAAGTATTACAAACATATTTGTGTGTATTCTGATATCCTCTACTCATTGAAATACTCTGCCCCTTAAAATTCATTATTTAATCATAAAATGTTTTTCCTATTTGATTTCTTACTCTTTCAACCACACTACTTTCAAAGTTTTGTTCTATTTTGTTTGCTTAGAAAAAAATATTCCCAAAACTAGTAACCAGCTGTTAGCACTTTGTTTTCAGTTGTAAAGGGTCACTCACTGTGTGAAGCTTTCTGAGCCTTTGATGTTTATTGCAGTTGCTGAGCCCAGAGCTGGAATGTAAAAGCACATAGATCACATGTCCATGGGGTCCAGTCAGGCTTTATTTATGAAATACAGTCTTGGAAGTAGCAGTTAGTTCAAGTATCTGTGCTGGAATTAAATGTGTGTGCCACCACATTCAGCTAATGCCTTTCTTTCCATTGGACTTTCATATATGAAATCAATAGTAGAATGGTTCAAAGAAAAATATCCCAAAATCTGAGGCTGGAGGGACATAATGGCTATTAATTCATGTGCAAACATATTTATGAACTCCGTAGAAAAGTAAAATGTCATACCAGCAGCTTACGACATACATCAGTATTAAAATTAAACATGTTGATTAACTGCCAAGTGAAGAATGTGCTTTTTATATTTTTTTTAATTTATTTTTTTGCACCCACTTCCCAGATAGCACCCTCCCATAGCCTCCCTCCCCCCACTAGAGCCCTTATACTCTGATATCCCTGCTACTCTCTGCTGTGTTGTCAGCACCCCAGCCATTCCCCACTACTTGCCCTTCTGGTGAATCTAGTCAGCCTATCTAGAGGTCTTTGTTTTAGGAGGGTCAGCTGTTCCTCATATAGTGTTAATCAGTTGTCAACATTCCTTTAGATAAGACTGGGGTCTGCTGTTCATTTTCCCAGTTCTGGAAGTTGCTTTGGCCACCCTGGCTACCCACTCAAAAGAAGGTATCGCCTGTCCCCAGGTATGTGTTACACTTGGCTGCTGGTATTCATCAGGACTACAATGTATTTGGGGCTACATGGTTTCTATTGAATGTCCTTGAGCTCTTATGAGATTTTTTAAGTGAGTAAATGTAAAAAAATGGTTCTAATTTTTTTGGTATGAAAAGCAAAATACTTAATGGGAATTATAAACAGAATCTTCTTGTAGCAGCAGAGATATTATTTTTAAGAAATTTTCATTTTTTATTTACATGTATGAGTGTGTTAATATATGTGGTATGTGAGGATATCAACAAAGGCCTGAAAAGGATATCTGACATGCTAGAGCTTGTGTTACTCATGGTTGTGAACTGCCCAACATGGGTTCTGGGAACCCATCTCATGTCCTCTGGAAGAGCATTACTTGCTCTTAACACTCATCTTTCCAGCCCCAGGGATCCTGTTAAATACAGAAAAATAAATGCAATTTTGGCCTTCTGATTAAGCCAATTGAATTTACACTTTCATCTGTTTTCATGTCAGTATTAGAAAATAATGTAATCCTGAAATTTGGATCTAAAAGTGACTCCAAAAGAGTCATTTGCAAGTAGCAATATGGAAAAAAAAAGATTCTGAGGGATTTTTTTAACACTGAGAAGTGATCTGTCTCTTTGGGGTAAAACAAATAGATTCCTTATGCTTGAAAATTGTCACCTGGGAGAGAAAATATTATAAAGATTACCCATTCTCCCTCAGCTCCCACCATAAATCATTGGTTGTTTGACTTTTTGTTAGTTTATTAGTTAGTTAGTTAGTTAGTTAGTTAGTTAGTTAGTTAGTTAGTTGTTAGTTAGTTCGTTTGTTTTCTAACAGCATGGCAAATAAGGTGGGGAATAGGAATACACTATAACGACAGAAAGTAGCTACATGTGAAAAATATTGAAATGTACATGCTTATAAGTCTGGAAAACAAGTTTGGAGGACAATTTTTATGCTGTTACACAAAGCAGAATAAATATTAATACTATATTTAATTTATTAATATTTCTATCACTAGGTATTCAAGGTATGTTGTAGTTTCTCATGTAATTGGTTCGGCTGAAAAATTTTGCCCATACGATGATGTAATTTTCCAAGAAATTGTGCATATCTTGTCAGAAAGTCTCTTAAGGTCAGTCATGGTGGCACAGGCTCTAATCACAGGACTCACAAAACTGATGTAGGACGATTGTGAGCTGAAGACCATCATGGGATACTGTTCTAGTTTGTTTCTCCATTGCTGTGACAAAACACTCTGACCAGTGCCCACATGGGGAGGAATGGGTTTTGTCAACACATAAGCATGACTCTTACCTCAAAGGGGATAAGAGATAGTTTATTCTGGAGCCAAATATGAGTGACCATGGGCCGGGAACACAGATTTAGGTTACCCGAAATTCCATGTTCCAGCGTGGTAACAGTTTCCTTACATTTTTATAGTAACAGAACAAAGAAAAGTCATAAATCAAGACGCTTTTCAAATACATTGGAGGATAAATTCAGTAGTCAGGTCACAGCAATGCCAGAAGATTCTTACTACATGTCTCAGATGTTATCTGATGACATTCTTAGGTTTTGGATTGGTGAGACCAGGTGGTCCACTAAATTAATACATTCTAAAAGATTTTTTTGTTTGTTTGTCACAGGGTGTTAGATCAGAAACAGAGTTGAGTAAGGAGTGGCTGTTTAGGGGGATAAAGATGACCCAAGATAAATGGTAATTCAACTCTGGACCTGCAACATTCCAAATGTTCCACAGTCTCCAGAGTGATAATCAGTTGGTCAGCCTTGTAAGAAATTCAGTCCAAGGTGTAGGAGTTCTTTTTGGGAACGTTTCTTTCAATGTTTATTTGACTTACATCTCCCAGGTTATAGTTCATCAGGGAGCACAAGGTAGGAACTCAGGGCAGGAGCCTGGAGGCAGGAGCCGGAGCATAGGCCATGGAGGAATGCTGCTTACTGGCTTGCTTTCCTGGCCGCTGCTCAGCCTGCTTTCTTATAGAAAGCAGGGGTGGCATCACCCACAGTGGGCTGGACCCTCTCGCATCACTCAATCAAGAAGATGCCCCTAAGACATAGTCACAAGCCTGTCCTATGTGGGAAATTCCCAAATTGAGGCTCCCTCAACCCAGTGTGTCTAGTTGACACTAAAACTATCCAGTACAGATACACAGTGAGACCCTGTCTCAAAATACTGAACAAAAGAGCCTCATGAGCTCAAAAAATTGAAGAAGCTGGTGAGCATGTGCCAGTAATCAGAATGTACTAGCAAAAAGAAGGATTTTGTGGTAAGTTATTGATCATGTGTCCTTATACAAGTAGCTGGGATGTCTAGCACAGGAATATTTATATAATATAAAAGGAATGTTCTAATTCTTATATCAAAGTACTCAGTAACATTCATGTAGCTTCTAGACATTCAATTTACACACCCAGAATGAAAACAACAGGACTATGAAAAAAAAAGCTTTTTTGCTGAAAAGAAAGAAAAGAGAGCATTGTCATGTACTAGCTTAGCTGTGAACATGCATGATAGGTGACAGAATTTGAACCCTTGGGAGCACAAGAGATCAAAGCCAGCTATAGTGTGTTTCCCTAGTATGTTCAAAGACCTAGATTTGATCCTCAGCACTACCAAAAATTTCCACTTGATTCATAGCAGAATATTGATTTTGACCAAATGGCAGCTTTGTAGATATGTCATCTAAGAATAATGATAGATACATTTAAACACCCTGGAGCCCAAATATTTCTGGAGTAAAATGGTGATGAGTGATCCAGTTCTTCAAAAGTGAATTCAAATTTAGCACAGAACATAGGAAGAACATTGTCAACCAAAGTTTCTATCAAAACCTTTCTTCTTCAAATTGGAGTTTCTTCTTCAAGGCTGATTAACTGATAAGAGCTCTGGAGATTTTGGATAGTTAGATAGCATCTGAGATCTCTAGTAGAAGCAGCCCCCTTCTTCGCATGGCCTGTCTACTGAGTGTCTTGATTTATGACTTCTTTGTTCTCTTAATATAAAAACAAAAACAACAACAACAACAAAACCAAAAACAACAACCAAAGAAACAAAAAAATCCATAAAACTGCTTCGCACTGGAACGTGGAATTTGGGGTAACCTGAATATGTGTTCCTGGACCATCGTCACTCATTTTTGACTCCAGTGTTATCTATCTTATCCCCTTTGAGGTAAGAGTTATGCTTTTGTATCAACAACATATAAGTCAAAGAAATACAAATTTCAGATCTTTATTACCATTACCTGGTTCCCACCTACCTATAGAATCTATGTGACTCAGACAATGATCCTCATCATGTACATAAGGAAAACCCTCATATGCCATAGCAACTCTCACATAGGAGGTCTGTCCTCTTCCTGCTTGCCTTAAAACCTAACCAAAATTCCCTGTGGAAAACTTACTTGGGTTACACTCTGGAACCCAGTAGTAGTACAGGTCCTCTGATGACTGTCACTTACCCTCTATAGAGTGCTTGAATGTACATCTCCCAGATGGCTCCAACCATCCCAATGGTCCTGTGATTGTTCTGGCCTTTCTTCTCTGAGATTCAATACAATGCTTCTGTTTATTTTTTGTAGCTATTGTTGCTTTTTATTTTTGAGTGTTAACCAAAGCAATCATTTATGCTGTATCTCCTAGGCAGTGGTTATCTTGAAAGAAATAAACTGGATTCAAGTTTGGAAAAACAGCCAACAACTGCCAATATAAATTTCCTGAAATGAACATTTGATTAGGGTGTGAAACTTCATTGTTATGTCATCCACCAGGTAAAAAGAGAATCCTGACTACATCCCTGTGGTCCCATCAGTTTGAACTGACTATTTTTTCCTTACAGGGTCTTGCTAGCCTCAGCTACGGAACTATGTAGACCAGGTTGACCTTGATCTCACAGAGATCTGCCTGCCTTTGCCTCTACTTCTTGAATGCTGGGGTTAAAGGCAGGTACTAGCATGCTGGCTGCACTGATTCTTTTAAGAAACATCCAAGTCCAATTTAGTGGAAAGATCATAGTACTTGGTTCAGAATGTCTGTGTCACAACCATGGAGGTCACAATATAGCTTGCAGACTTGCACACGCTGAAAGACTCCATGGCTCCCTAATAGTAACACCATTTTGGAAGGTTCATTACTTGTTCTTGTTTGTCCTGCTGCTAAGAAATTCTATCCACAGTGTTTGTCAAGTGTTGCAAAAATGAAATTTCTTTCAAATTTCGAAGACCAAGTGCTTCTTAAGATCCAGCAATTGTACTTCAAGAGAAGTATCTACTGGTGAAGGTAAAATTGACTATGTTGCAAGCATGCAAACTGAGTCACATGATCTCTCCTTGAGTGATAAGTAATGCTAAGACTAGGGGTCCTATAGGAAGATGCCCTGCTACTACAAAAAAAAATCATGGATAATGAGAGAGGAACACTGGCACTCTGAATACCCAGAGTTGAAGAGGCTGGATCTAAGGCTAGTTCCCAGATGACCTAGTTTGTTCTTCATTGCTGTGACAAAATACTCTGACCAATACCAACTTCAGGAGGAAAGGGTTTATTCAGCTTACATCTCTCAGGCCGCAGATCACCAGGGAGCCCAAGGTAGGAACTCAGGGCAGGAACCTGGAAGCAGGAGCTGGAGCACAGGCCATGGAGGAATGCTGCTTACTGCCTTGCTCCCCTGGCCCCTGCTCAGCCTGCTTTCTTATGCAACACAAGCCCACCTGCCCAGAGGTGGCACCACCCACAGTGGGCTGGGTCCTCCCACATCACTCATGGAGAAGATGCCCCTCAGACATGGCCACAGGCCAGTCCAATGGAGGCAATTCCCCAACTGAGGCTCCCTCAACCCAGGTGTGTCAAGTTGACACTAAAGCTATCCAGCACAACAGCTTATCTACAACCCAATACAGAGGTGTTGATGACACCTCCCTGGCAAGAGTGACACTGTGGGGGGAAGGGGGAGTTGAATTTTTGCATCTGTTTTTCTTTTGTTGCTATTCTATTTCTAATCCAATTGGTCAAGCCCCTGGAATATGGTTGCAAAAGGCATGAAATGAAGGTGAGACTATCTACCCCCAGAAGATTACAGGAAGTTAGCAACCTGTTAAACAGCTTCCTATAAGCCTGGAATCTGCTGGGGGATACAACCTATGCACATGCAAAAACCCTAGTTTTAGAAGACTCTGAGATCTTGGCAAGTGATATCACTGCCTCTACATCAAGGATAAAGTAAAACCCAGGTTAATTCAAAAGGGATGTTCTTTTAAAAATGTGTCTGTTTATGTTGGAGCTAAAAGGTACTTATCAAATACATATGAAAATGGAAATGAGGGGTGGAGGAGTAGCTTCTTTGAAAATACAAGATGCTTGAAGGAGTTGGTTTAAAAAAAAATAGATGGACTTGGGATGAATGTATTACCCAAGGTCAGAAGGATGACGCAGGAGACCAATAGTACCTCATCACAGCTGAGTCCTTGGTCATCTCTATTTTCTGTCAGCACATGATAGAAACTAAACATTGAGGTTTGAGGCCATAAAAATACTAAAACAAAGAAAAAAATAAATACAAAAAGAATGCTGCTTTATACCCCACAATTTCAAAGTAAAAAGAAGGGAATTTACTGAGCCAATGCCAGATCCTGGAACCATGATGCTCCTAACCCTAGATTGCTTAATATCTAGGGTTTTTCTAAGTGAAAAATTTAGGAAGAATGGAATAATTATTTATATTTGTATGTAGAATGACTTTTAGTTGAATCCCAATATTTATGTTAGAACATAATCCCAAAAGCATGTTAAGAGGATTTAGGAGTGGATTATGAAGGCAATGGATTCATGCTTTAATTAGAATTGATGAATACTGCTACTTGACTAATCCTAACAATGAAGACTGTGTAAAAAAAAAAAAAAAAAAAAAAGTGCCATCTTTGAGCAAGGGATTCCTGACAAGAAATTGAATACTTTAAAAAAAAAAATACTAAAGATTGAACCCAGAGCTTTGTGTGTGGCTAGGCAACACCCTAAATGGAGTTATATCCTCAGCTGTCTCACAAAGTTTCCAGGGCTTGCCTTGAACTCCATGAAGACAGATCTAGAACTTGTAACCTTTCTTCCTCAGCCTCCCAAGTAGTTAGGATTATAAACTTGCCCTATAAGGACCCATCAAAAATTTAAATTTCAACTTTTGATACAGTCATATAGTGTAGAGCAGTGGGACAGTATGGAATTTTTTAAGTAGGGGGTAATCTCCAAAGTCACACAACTCCTTCTGAGTACTGGGGCATGTCACACAGGAGTAGAGCACTTGACTAACATGTAGCAGGAAAAAAAAACAAAACAAAAAACTTCTGAAAAATTTAGGTATTGTCTAATTGCAATGTTTTACACACACACATTTATTTATTTATTTATTTATTTATTTATTTATTTATTTATTTATTTATTTATGAATACATAGGCTATTTTTTTCCAGAAAAATAGCCACTGACTTAATAAATTAATTCACCACATTTAGAAAGACTACTCGGGCCTCCCAACATACACATTTGGTGTCTTTGCACCCAAATCTACACTTAAATAGCTTTATCAAAGGGGAAGTGATAGATTTTATCCATTTTGTTTACAATTATTTAAAAATCCTATTCCTATCCTATTCTGAAGGTATGACGGTAGAAGGCAGCAATCCCTGGAGATGCTTTCTGGACTTCATAAACCAAAATTACCACTGGACTTCTTCCTGGTAGCGTTCCCCGCCATGCAACACCACACTAAGTCTGAAAGCAGCAGCTCCGTGCTCTGCCAAGTGAGACCGCGAACAGGAAGTACATCACTGGGCAGCGCCGGGGACTCTTCGCCCGCTGCAGAGGAAAGATGACATTTTCCTGTGACCAGCAGCCCACAGTGACGCAACCTCCGGGGTAAGCAATCCTGGGCGAGCAGAGAACACAGGTGCCGCCCCTTCCTGCATTCCGTTTCTGTGGTCGCGGGAGAGTGACGTTTCGCGCGCGTCTTTCAATTTCAGGTTTCGGGTTTTGTTATCTAAATCATTATTTAGCTATGCGGGAGCGTGGTGGTGCACGCCTTTAGTCTCAGTACCCGGGAAGCAAAGGCAGCTAGGCTCTGTGCGATGGCTGTGGCTTCCAGCAGTCCTTGTTTTGTTTTGTTTAAAAAAAAAAAAAAAATCACTGACGGTGTATCATAAGGATTTTCCAAGATACGAGATGCGTCTTTTTCCGTTAAACTTTGAATCTAGCTTTACAAACGAGTCCTAAAGAGTTTGTGTTTTCATAAATAAAGTAGTTTAGCGCTAGTTTTATAGTTATAGAATCATAACGTGTTAATCTGCCAGACTTTTAAAGTGTGTTTTGCTTGTATCTTTCAGCACGTTTGAAAAAGTTTTTTTTTCAATTTAATTAATGTGATTATTTAAATATTGTGTAGATGCGTATCATTTTGTTTTTCATTCCACCATTTTGTAGTCGTTTTCCTCCCATGTATTTTTAATCACAGAGGTCACAGGCAAAGCTTTACAAATGTTGAGATATTTGTTTCAGTAACATGTTCAAATGTGCCAGTTGACAGGTTCTTGCTGTCCTGACAAATGCAATGTCATATGAAATTGTACAGATGATCCTTAAAAAGATTCTAGAGCCTGAATAAAATCAATGAGGCAAAGAATATCTGTCACTCTAAGGAAACTTTTGTGCTGTGTAGTTCTGGGGGGTCAAAACTCAGAGATTTTTACATACTTGGAAAATCCTCTACCACTGTTCAGCACTTTCATTACAATAATTCAAGGTTTTTGTTATTTTGGTTTTTTTTTAAATAAAATCTCCCCTCTCCATCTCTATCTCCTAACAAGAGTCTTTTTCATGACTCAAGTTTTGAGCAACTTGATTATTTTTTTCTGATTCTCTACATCAGCATAGAAAAGGGGCAATTAGAAATCAAATACCCTTGAACAATCTTTTTCACTAGGATTTATGCAACAGATACTCTAGGGCTGAGGAAGTACCATACTGCGATTAAAAAAAAAAAAAAAAAGCCAGGATTAAGAACCCTAAACTGTGGAACCAGGAGAAAGATCAATTGCCCAGTTTTGGTAACTTGGGTTAACAGCTAACACTGTATACTCCATGACTTATGTTCATGGTTCATGGTTTCTACCAATTATAGTAATGCTTATTGATGAGGAGATTTAGAATTTCTTCCCAGTTCTGGGCAAACTGCCCCCCACCCCAAAATTTTCCATTTCTTCCTATTACATTGTTTTTTCTCAATACTGTCAGGCTTTTGCTCCCAGATCCAAGGTTTCTAGTATGTATTTTACATAAAATTTTTACATAGTTTTTGTGCCACTGTCACTGGAAGCTGAAGTTCTTTTATTACACTAGAAATGTTACTTATTTCTAGCATCTTCTACTTTACCCTCCACTGTGTACACACTTGGTTTTGAATCCCATATCCTCTACCTGTGATAGATGCTTTAAAATTTTTTATCATGCTCAAAGACAATTCACATTGAGACTGGGGTTATACTTTAGTTGGTAGAGTGCTTGCCTAACATGTGTGAAGCCCTTGATTTGATCTCCAACACCACATAACCAAAGCATGATTGTGCCTGCCTATAATCTCAACACTAGCAGTGGAGAATTGGGGACCAGGATTCAAGGTCATCAATTGAAGGACATCGTAGGCTAAATATGGAGGTTGAGGCTAAGGCTATTTGGGGACATAGGAAACATTGTTCTAAAGCCAAGAAAAAAATGTTCATGTGGCTCAAGCAATTCCATTTATTGTACTACCCCTAGCTGAGAAGCTATTAGAAATTAATGGCTATTGAAAGAGGGAGAATACGTTTTTATTTTCAAGGATGTGGCCCCTAAAAGCCTACCCATACCCTGGTAAATGTTCCTACCCCTGCACAAACAGGTATCATTATGTGGAGTTGATGGGTTTAGAAAAAGAAAAAGAGTCTATGAAACTGAGAGGGAAAAGTATGTGGGCTGATAGGGGAGGAATTGAAGTGAAAAGGATGATGGGTGGAAAAAATGGAAAAAGGATCTCACCTCAGAACTCCATTTTCCCCCTTTTTTTAGATAATGCTTTTCTCCAGTGTATCTGCTTGATTGCACCATGTCACTAGCAAAGGCAAGTAAATACTTCCCTGCTTGAGTGTATACTAGCATAACCTAGGTGCTTGTTAAGGCATTGAGTAAAATCTCTATTCTTGTAATCAAAATGATCCATTTTTCTACCTGTGAATTTCTGTTTCTAACAAGTGTCACTGTTGATCTGAGGACCACCCTGGGTGAAATAGCACAGTGGACAGATTGCAAAACCCTAACTTGGGGAAGAAAAAAAAATTACTGGCATGTACTAAGTCTGATTATAATGTGGAGATGAATCCTAAAATGAATGTGTGGGTGTTTAATATATTCAAAATATTTCAAGGATTAAAGGACAGGGAGGTGGTCAGGGAGAGAAAATAATTCATAAATTTAAACTAAGACCTACTGAATCAAAATCCGTGATAGTTCCTGTGTTTCCCATAGTTGGAGATTCAGTAACACAGCATTCCTCCCAAATTTCAAATGCTGGAAGCGAAGTTCAGATCAGAGAGCATTGCACTATACAATGCCTAGTGGTATAGTGGTGGAGTTTTGAGAAAGCTGCAGTTTAAGGGTTATGAGAATATTCTCATCACATTTAAAGCAACAGTGAGAAATGAGGTCGCCTTGGTCTTATCACCTGAATTGGGAGACACAACTGACCTTAATCACAGTCCTCAGTTCTTGAATCATAAAAAAAGGGAAGAAAGTAAATACTTGTTTTAATTCATTTGATACTTCAGAAATTAAAGATAATGGTATGACCATGGGTTATGCACTTGACCACATGTACACATGGAAAAGGAGGAACCTATGGTCCAATGAGAAATGAAATCTATGAACTTTATAAGTGCTCATGGTTAAAAAAAACATGATAATTATAGTTTTATTATTAGCAATGTATAGTAAAAAAGAAAAATGTACTATACACTGATAGTAAAGTGTATATTTTAATATCCTATGAAAAAGATGTGTTGTACATTTAGCATCATAAAAACTATTTTGTGGAATAGAGTCCCAATGCAATTGTCCATGTTTGTACATTATCATGAACTTGATCTGAAAACTTACCATTGATATCTTTAGGGATATCAAGTATAAATATAACATGTTTTCAAGTTCAATACACAATTATTTATTATTGCTATTTGAAAGGATAACTATTTTTGACCCATTCATCTTGCAAACTAAGGAACACATCAACAATTGGACATGCTCACTGCTCCACAGAAACGATGGACAAATGAATGACAAAGATAATATTTGCTTTTAGCTAGAAGTCAAGGAGAGATTCACATAAATGGGCAATACAAATAAAATTGCATTATACATTTTATCAGGTAAGCACTAAAGTGAAATTGTATTGAGGAATGTTCATTGTTCTATGGTAATCCATAAGGTCCATGGGCAAGCAACAACATTTAAAGTTCTATAAAGATTCCTCAGAGGAAAAGATTTTGTATATGCAAAAATAGGTAGTTGAAAAGCCTGCAAATTAGAGCTATGGAAGACAAAGGAAGGATTAGTAATCAGAGAAAGAGTAGAACATGTAAAGGAGTCAAAACAAGTTAACAATTCACAAGAAGAATATAAGGAATTTTACTTCCTGAGATTAGGTGTGGATTTTACATATATTTTTGTGGTTCTATTCAGCCATACCTAAATTGATTGCTACTTAAGAACAAACCTGTATGCTCGCAAATGGGATTTGGAAATCTTGAAAAGTTGAGGGAAAAAAGAGAAGGGGGATTTGGAATCAGACGCTGCATTAGAAAAAGAAAAATACGGGATAGAAGAAAAAAAAGGCAGCCTAAGATCAAGGAAAAAATGGCCAGGAAAAATGTATTCTCAAGGTTGAACCTTCTTTTGATATAGTTAGACTTCCTTGTGAAGGTACTAAGATAAACCTTAAATTCTCCTTCTGGAAAAAGACAATTCTACTTTTAGTATCTTTGCCTTCACGTCACCTCTTCAGAAGTTCATGCCACTTTTTATGCTTTGGGCAGGCAGTGACCCATGTGCTCACAGCGCCACCTACCATCTGACAGAATGGAAATACCAAAGGAAAGGTTTAATATTTTTGGAAAAAGATGGTGGGTCAGGAATAAATTACTTCATCTGGTATAGCAGAACTTTTTGATTATTATTTCAATACTAAAATGTAACAATTGTTGGAGTGAAGTGATACAATTCATACTTCTGGGGTTAGAGATAGGGAACACTGGCCTATGCCAAATTTTCTTGTGAGTTATTACATATGTGTCAAAGCTCAGTGTGAATACTGTTAGGCTGATTATTTTTCATTTACAAACACATCAACACACATATTTTCATGACTGTGAAACTAGTCCAATTGACCTTGTGCTATGGTATGTATTATAGACCAACTGTATGTGGATTGTTTCATAAACATCATTTTCTCTTCAGCTGTACTATGATTCACAGGACTTAAGTTCAAGCTTTTGTAGGCGATTGTTCTTTAAATCATTTTGAAGTGCAATACCATAGCAGACCATGGTATTCTCTAGTACCTAGATGGTGCTGGGCTCCTGATACTATGCTGGCATTAGGACCAGATTTGCTGAGGGCCTTCCAGGTATCAGCAGAGTTTGCAGGTACCATTGTTCTTTGCTGCTGGCAAGTAGTTAGGACCTGTAAATTCACTGACTGGTGGGGAACATCAAGAACCATGCAGGATAATCTGCCTGTGCTTCTGCAGAGTGAGGTCCAAGATGGGGAGATGAGTGTTCCCCCCTCCCCCATGTGTTTTTCTTTGCCTGACTTTGGGTCTCTTTAAATATGCTGCTGCAAATTTTCTATAGGTCTCATAAACTGGAAAGTCTTTCAACATCTAGCCCTACATGAAACATTTTACTATTTAGGATTCTTATAGAGTTTAGTCTTGCTCTTTACTTTTGTATGAACCTCAGGTTGGTTAGGGTTTTTTTCTCAAAAACATATAATATCTGGTTTCTAAAACAATCTCTCCCTTTTTATATAGAATTATAAATATCCTGAAAAATGTACCCTTCCTCTGAAATAGTAGAGATTTTCATTTCTTCCATTTAGCATTAATCTTAAAACTTCAAATATTAGAATAATAATATTACTGTCCTTTTTGAAAAAAAAACGTTGGGCCACTGTTTTAGTTTTGTTTTGTGTCTATATTGATTCTTTTTTCAGTTTTCCAAAAAATGCTTTAAAAATTTTATTGAGCTTTTATACATTTCACACCACAGTTATTAATCAAATTTAGACCCTTCTTCCATGCCCATCAACCCCCACCAGATCTTATAAATTCCATCATACATGTTAAGTCCTATTCAGTCAAGCACTTGTATCCAGATGTCCTTTGGTGCAAATTCATTCACTGGAGCCTAGTCAACCTATCTAGAGATCTTAAGTAAGACCCACTCTCCCTCACTCAGTAATAATGTCTCTAGTAGTTCTGAGACTATGGCTGGCTTGTGACCCATTTCCCCCCTCTACTTTGAGCCCTTATCTGATTGAGTTGGCATGGGTCCTCAGCTCGATATCACAATTGCGACAAGTTCACATGTACTAGTTTCCACTGTCCTGAAAGACTCTGCTTTCCTGTGTTCTTGGACTAACCATAGCTCTTATAATCTTTCTGCCCCTCTCTTCTGTAATTTTTCATGTGGTGTGGGTGTGTGAGGTTTAATATGGGAGTCCTATCCAAGGGCACACACTCTGCAGTCTCTTATTCTCTAAAATTCTACCCAGTTTTGGTCTTCTGTGTGCATCACACTCTGTTGTATAAGGAAGCTTCACTGGTGAGAGCTTAGGGATATATTAGAATTTTCTCTACCCCCTGTTCTACTATGATCCTTGAGTTTTATTTATAGATGTTTCACTGTAGATGTCACCTAAGAATGGGCATCTCTCAGACATACATTTTCTTTGTCTGACAAGTTGTGGAGTTCTGCCATGACCTCCATCTGTTGCAAAAAGAATCCTCTTTGAAAAGTGTTATAGTGTATACTTGTGTGTAAATGTAAGGATCCATATTTAGCAAATGGTAAGAAATTTCATTTGTCTGGAGATATGGCAGATAGGATTTTCTCTAGGATCTGTGACCTTTCCAGCCATGTATATTTGGCTATAATTACAGTGCCACCCATGAGTTCACACCCATTGAAAGGGCTTTAAGTCCAATTAGATAGCTGTTGATTATCCTCAGATAAGATTGCCACTACTACACCAATAGAGGTAGTTTGCTGTGCCAGTTGTATGTTTATTCGGCTGTCAGTTGGACCCTTAATTGATTTTATCCCTTAGTAACTTGCATAGTATCCTCTAGAACTATGGGAGCTAGTCTTTAGGGAATGTGCTCCCAGGTCAGTTGCTACTCCATTACTCCAAGTCCAGTGTCCAAGTCATGACCTATCTTCAGCAGAAGAGTCTTACCATCAAGTTCTTTGAGATAACCAAGGGCTCCAACAATAGCCTTTGTTATTTTGGGGAGTCTCTTAGACTACTTTGACAAACCACTGAAAGGGAGGTCCCTCTGGTCTGGCACAGTACTCCTTGGCATACAGCCACTGGGTATACTCCTGAACTAATATTCAGACACTGTATGTGTATTTCTCAGGGGGTTCCCAAGTCAACACAATTCCCTCTGTCTTCTCATGCTACCCATGATCCATTCGTGTCTCATCTCCCTCCCCATCCAGTCTCCCTCCTCTCTGTCCAGTCCAAGCACTCCCATTATCTCCACACTTTCCCTGATAACACCCACCTCCTTCCCCATCCTCCCTCTCCTGAGTTTCCTCCTCCCCTACCCGATGGTCCCCTGCATGTCCCTCCCTCTCCCCTCCCAACCAAACACTCCCGCTTTTCCAAAAAAAAAAATACTTTTAAAAAACTTTATTGAGAACTTCATACATGAATATAAGGTGTTTTGATCAAATCCACACCCTCTCCCTCCCCTCCAACACCTCCCATATCTCCCCATCACTTTCCAGAAAATACTTTTAAAATAAGACTTGTTGATTCAATGTCATTCATTCCCCAGAGTCTCAATAACCTATTGCAAATTATGTTTTTTATTGTAAAACTTTCAAAGAACTTTCACCACTACCTTTTAAAACATATACTGAACCTTGTGTTTCTGTACTCTGTAGTCTGTAGTCCATCACCTTGAAATTTATCATTTATACCTGAATTGCTCTTTTCTCTTTTTTTAAGTTAGCTTATCATATAATACATTTTACTGAGGCATTTTCATGCATATGTGCATATTTCTTTTGCAGTCACTCTCTTCTGTCACTATACTCTTCTACAGATCTTGCTCTCTGCTTGGCCCTGCCAGTTTGCTACTTCTGCTGCACTCGAAGTTTTGAAATTATTTTTACTATTCTTAGAAAAGTATCACCTAAACAGTGTAATTCAGAGTTCAACAATTCTTTTAGTTATAAAAGGCTACTTAATAAGTATTAAAGCTTTATGACCCATTGCTCTTGATGGCAGCTAGTCTGTCTAGCTGGAGTAGAAAAGCAATGATCAATCATATGTAAATGGAGGGTTTGGGGAGGGTCTGAGTGCATCCAAGTAAAGAAGTATTACCAATAATAGCTTTGAAGAAGCAAGGTAAACCCTAATCTTCAAGATCTTTCCTTTTGTTTATGGCAAAAGCACAGTAGAATGCGCAGCCTCAACATTATTAACCTTCTCTTTTCATTGTTAAGTGATCTGACTTTGCTTCCATTTTATGCCTTCGGTAATGGGAATTTTGGAACACTGTTAGAGAAAGTAAGAGAAAGATCAGAAACTCGCACACAAAAACACTAAGAATTGCTGTACTGATTATTTGATGTTATCACTTTTCTATAAACTCTTCTGCATGTAGAGATGCAACTATCCTATTTTTAAAGAGAAACATACTGTTGGGAACTGAAATGAAATAAAAATGGAAAATAAATTTTAATGGAAACTCTGCCTAATACCTCTGATCCAACAATTGGAATGATGCTCGTCCAAGACCCACACTAAAGTTATACTTCTTCCTTGTCATGCTGTATACACTTACATCACACTCTACCATTGTGTTTGTTTCTCTTCTTGTTATTTTAAATAATCATTGATTGATGTTGAAAAAATGCTTCATAACAACACTATCCCCAAAGGTATCAGGACCCTGATGACCAGATATTCTGTGGATCTAATTATGCTTTGTGATGGTTTTACTAGGAGAATCTTAGCACTTATTATGCATAAAGAGTTCACATATTTTAACTTATTTAAGAAAGAACAAAGTATTTTCTGTCAGTGATCTCATTTGAGATGTATTTTTATTATTTATTTATTTATTACGCCATGGGGTAGTGTGCATGCCACAGATCATTTGTGGACATCAGAGGACAAATTATAGGAGTTGGTTCTTACCTCCCACAATGTGGGTCCTAGAGATTAATCTCAGGTAATCAGGCTTGGAGGCAAATGCCTTTACCCTCTGAGCAATTGTGCTGGCCCTATTTAAAATGTTTCATAGTACTGCTTTTCTTATCTTCAGTGGTCACTCATATGTGTTCCCCTAGCTGTATTTTATACTTGTAATTTGATTTTGCTTTTCAATTTAGTTTGATACATAAAAGCATAAAGTGTACGTAGTTATGAGGAAATGACACATAATTTTCAGAGTAGAATATGGCATGGAGTAGTGGGACTTTAGTCATGTCTTGGGAATCAGTAGATGGACCCCCCCAACCTTTGACAACTTTCCAGTAGTCAGAGAGCAAAGAGGGAAAAAAGTTTTTAAAACTCTATGAAGGTTTGAAGGAGAAGCACCATTAATAGAGTGCATGCTTCACATGTACAGAGAGAATCCCAGGAGCATTCAGTCCTTAGGACACACACAGAAGGCACACACACATAGATTAAACAGCTAGAGCCCACACTCTTGAGCCTACAATTACAATTTGTGGTAAAAAAAATTTTTGTCCCCTCTTTTCTGTGATCTCACATAGCTGGCACTGTCTCCATGACAACTGGAAGGACTGAGGGTTTTATTTGGATGATTGCAGGAAATAAAGGAGAGGAAGAATAGGGATGTCTTCATTTTCTGAGCTCTCTTTTCAGTCCTCAGATTATAGGTGGAGAACTCCTTTTGTATGTCTTCCATCCACCATAGTGCTCACTTCTGAGTTTCTCTAGCCTTTAACAAGTTAGGAATATTAATCAGCACTCTTCCAGACTCCACTCTTTCTACTTACCTTCAAATTGGTCATATCCGTACATTTTTCCATATATTTTAAAAATAGTATTTTACTGATTTTTTAAGAATTTCATATAAGGCATTTTAATCATATACACTTCGTGCCCTCTATTAATTTCTAAAAGTCTATTGAATTTAATTTGGGTTCCCCAAATGCTCTTGGGTGTGGCTCACCACATGGAGCTTGGTGAATGTACCCAGCAAACACACTCTTAAAGAAAGCTGACTCTTCTTCTCCCAAAATCTATTAGTTGCCCAAAGTTCCTGAGCTAAGGCTGGGACTTCTTGCTCACCTTCTGTACCCATGCTGGAATGGGAAATGTCTACACTAATTTACTCAACTATCATAGACACACACACCTTGATGAACCTTCTTCATTGTTTCTTATTCTTTGTTCTTCTTCCTGTCCCAGATTGACAGTGGCAACTGTATGAGGTTCTCAGTGTGACATTTCAGTTGACCTTCCTCCAGAACCAGAATTGTCATTCATGTTCAAACAAGCCATCATATTGCTTAAGATATTCACAAAGTCACTTCATTATTGTTTGGCCTTAGCAAACATCCTAGAAATTTAGCCATGAATAGAATTGTAATTTCTACATGATAGCCAAGATTTTAGTTTATTTTCTGTTTATTAGTTCCACAAATTACACAAAACACACTGTATGTTTAGTATCATTTTTCATTTAGTTTGAATTCCTTGGATGACTGTAATGTTGAAGAATGTGTATAGATAAAAGAAGTAACAAAATATTATGAAAATAACATGAGAAGCGTCATATGGAAAGGTGATTTCTAATTCTGTATTACTTAAGATTTTAATTACTTAATCACATATATATGAATACATGTTTTGCATCATTGATCGTTTTTATTTAAAAATATTTTTAATTTTATCCACTGAAGTCTAGTTATCCTATCTACAGTCATTTCCTTATACCATCTCTCCCTCACTAAGCAGTAATCAGTTGCCAACAGTTACTCAGCTAAAGTCGGGGCCTGCTGTCCACTTCCCCAATTCTATGCTGGGTTTTTGTCTGATTGTGGATATTGTGAATGCTGTCACCATTGCTGCAACTTCATATGAAATGCACAAAAATTCAATGAAACATTCATTAAAAAATAATAAAATATTGTTGATTCTTTGAGAATTTCATGCAATGTATTTTGTTCATATTCAGACTCCCACATCTCCACCTACAGCTTACTACTCCCTGCTCTACTTTATGTCCTCCATACCGATTTCCATAGTGGCTGCACCAGTTTGGACTCCTACTGACAGTGAATAACTGTGCCCCTTTCACCAAATCCTCACCATCATTTGTCATCGTTTGCTTTTTGGGATTTTAGTAATTCTGCCTGGGACAAGATGAAGCCTTAAGCTAGTTCCTTGATTTTCTATATACATTTTACTAATGAAAATTCTAATTTTAGACATTAAATGCTTGCTCTTCCTAGCTCAGTTCTCAGTTATGCATGCTTTCAAAATCTAAAGATATAGACCTAGAGAGATGGCTCAGTGGTTAACCACACTTGATGTTCTTGCAGACAAACCCTCATATGCAAAAATAAAACTAAATAAATCTTTAAAAATATAAATGAATCTGGGCGTGGTGGCACACGCCTTTAATCCCAGCACTCGGGAGGCAGAGGCAGGCGGATCTCTGTGAGTTTGAGGCCAGCCTGTTCTCCATGGTGAATCCAGGACAGCTGGGGCTACAGGGAGACCCTGTCTCAAAAAGACCTAAACAAACAAACAAATAAATAAATAAATAAATAAATACATAAAGCCCCCAAAAGAATGCTGCTATGTATAGTACCTTGAATACCTGAGCGAAGAGTCTACATGGATAGTCTTTTAATCCTTGTTACAGTTTGAATATGGGTTGTGACCTAAAACTTCATGTGCTAGATGCTTGCACTCCAGTTTATTGGTATTAAGAGGTTATGGAAACTTTAAGAAGTAGATCCTGGGCTTAACTGCTCTTGCAGATGACCCAGTTTAGATTCCCAGCACCCACATGGCAACTATGAACCATCCTTGACTCCAGTTCCAGGGGAACCTGAAGCCCTCTCCTGACCTCTGTGGCATTGCATGACATGGGTGCAATCACGTACATGCAAGCAATGCTCTCATACACATAAAATAAAAACAATAAATAAAATATTTTTTAAATATAAATGAGTAATATGATTTAAAATATACACTTATTTCATGTTCCCCCTGAGACTGTGCCTGTGAGTTGTATTTATGTGGAAACGAATTAGAGCAACAACAAAAAAATATCCCACGATAATCACAGTGTATTAAATGATGCTAGATAAAACTGTGATAGCACAGTACATTTGGCAATCCCACCTTAAGGCCTTGCATGGTTTTATTAAAGTTTTTGTCTTGTGTTATTCTTATTTACACTATTATTTTTAACAATATATAGGTAAAATTAAAAATATACTTCTTGGAGTTACTGGAGTAGATTGACAGAAACCTAAGTAAGGTATAGTCAAACCACAAAAAATCATCTTTTTAATGGTAGAAACTGTACTGTCAGTGAGCTGTCAATTCCTAGAGTTACTTTTATCAGTCTTTCTTGACCAGATAGTATGTGTTGGAGGTTTTGTATTTGTTGAAGATCTCAGTTCTGCCCTCCCTAATCTCTCCATATTTCTCATTACTTGCAGAGAAACAGATCTTGTATTTAGATCCCAGCTCCATGAACCTATGGTGCCAGGAATTATTGGGAAGGGAAGAGCTTAGCTTCTTGATCTTGACTTGTTTTACAGTTTTATCCTTTTTTTTCTTCTGCATAGTTATTTAATATGGTGTAGAAATCAAACATTTGACACAGGATGTCCATTTATTTAACCCATAGTCTTTGCTCACAGAAAAGGCTGAATTCTCTGGGATTTGCCCATTGTGCTTCCCTTTCATATAGTCAAGTCACTTGACAAACTATTGGTTAGTTCAGGTAATCCTCATGCTAAATAAGAAATTTTAAATTTTCAAACTTCAGAAATCTCTGAGTCTTGGACCATCCCAAAGAAAAACAGCAAGAAGACAACATTCGTGGAAACAATGTTTAATTTCTTTTTCAAAAATTGTCTGATAAATTGGAGACCCAGCAAAGATTACAAAAGTTACATTTTCTCATGAAGTATTGCACTTGAAGGTCTCTGAGGCTGCCACCAAGTCTAACACAAAGTGAAATAAATTAATTCTCCATGTGTTAAGTCAGAGAGTAACAGCTTGTGCTCTAGCCTCCTGAGAGGTGAACTGTGAGTAAAGCAGGAGCTTTGATGCATTAACTCAGCAATCACACAGAAGTTACGTTGTGTAGATTCTTTCTCCCCTTAATTCAGACAGGGATCAAAGGAAGGAGAGTTGAGCAACCGGGGCCAGAGCTAGATATTAGGAGCCACTTATCTGCCTTGCTCTTTCATGATCCTGTGACCTAGGTTTTCATTTCACTATATATCAGTGAATAACCCCATCTTCAAAATAAAGTATATGATCTAAGTGTGTGGCTCTGAAAGCATCTGAAAACGTCATTAGCCATTTACTAAAGGATGAGATATGTGCAAACAATGAATATACAGGAAAAAAATCATTCAGCAAAAAACAAAAAACAAAAAAACTGTACTCTAAAAATAAACATCTCTTTTACTATAATTAATCACACATACTAATATTAACAACATGGTACAGAGTTCCAACAATTGTTATAAGGCTTCATCTCCCTGCTACTCTCCACTTCTAAAATTTCTAGGGTTTCTCCATCTTAAATGTAATTTTCTCCTTTCTCCATGCTTGTCTTAGTATATCAATATGATTGTCATAGCAACTTGATTTTTCTTGTCAAAGTAAAGGGAGAGATGAAAGAGACAAGGGCAAAGGTCTTCTTTTAGACATATGTTCTTAATTAGTCCATAAAGTCATCTTTCTTCATGGATTGAATATATGTCCCCTAGTACAATTGCTTCCTACAGTTACCCCATATTCATAGGAGCCTGGGAATATTATGGGTTCTTTTTCTGACAACATATAAAAGAAATCTGTAAAAGTATGTAAGTGAGCTGAAATATGTCTGTCACTTAACTTAAGGACGTGTGACCTGTTTGTTCTCTAGTCCTGCCACAATACTCTTAAAATATAATTCTGGCCATATGAAGTGGAGATGTCGACCACCTAGCAAAGTCACAGCATATATCATCTAAACCTGTCACCTCTAAGATCTACCACCTGTGCCTATAATTTATCTGCACATTATTCTCCTAACCTTTCCAGGATAGTAATAAAAATAACCTATGTACCATGTGTAACATATGCAATTTATCATATCTAAGAAATTAACCATGAGTAGGGAAAAAAGAGGTTCAATTAATAATGCCAGTTTTTCTCTAAACTAGTTATTTTTTTAGAATGAAGAAAAATACAGCAAATACAGAATAGAGGATATAGTTTCTTTTGTCTTCACAATACTAGTAATCACTAAACAGCTTTGAAAGATCATGTAAAAGGTAAGGGAACTAGGATTTTCTTTAAATACTTAATTCACCCTGCAAAGGGGCAAATAACTAAAAGTATGCTTGTTAGTCATTTACAAAAAGAATGTATGCTATACATGGATTTTTGTAGTAGTAATAAATGGATATAAATGAAGAGTCAGGACAGAATGCTACTGTAGAATTTTTATTGATTAAATGTGCTCTTTGGCAATTTCATAGATGTATGTAGTACATTCTGTTTAATCTTACCACCCACACTCTTTTACCTGCCCCTTTTTAGTCACCCCTCCTTTCTACATTTCCTGAATTAATTCCATTTTGTTTTGTTTTATTATCCATTGATTTTAACCAGGACTGTGTAGTCATGGGTTTGGTTTTGCTCTCCTTTTCTTTATTTCCTTCGGATATGACTTCATAAATGTATCCTTACAGTAATTTTGTTTTCATATGGGAAAAAAGAATCTCCACCCCCATCATCTCAGGTCAAGAAATGAAGGCCCTTCTTTGCCACTGCTATAGAGAGCCAGCCTGCTTCAAAAATCAAAGGAGGAGCAACATATGAAAACTGGAGGCTTGTGCTTTTTTAAAAAGGCATGAATGAGATGATATCCTATTGCTTACAGCTGAGAAGCAGGTCAGTCAGGCTCTTGGCTTCTCTATTACACAAGCAAGATACTGTGGCCTGGCCCACCCCACCTAATTTTGTTTTTCTGGCATTGGTCTGTGTACTGCTCAGTGAGACACTGTTACACTTAACCCACCTGCTCTGTCATACTGTGAGGATTTATTCCAGTTAGGATAGCTATGATATTTCAATTCCCACAGGACAACTGTAGTACTTCAGCAAAGACCAGGTAAATGTGCTTATTGGAGTACTCTAGTTCTCATTCTCTGTCTCTGTCTCTGTCTCTGTCTCTCTCTCTCCCAGGCAATTCTCTCATCTCTATCTCTCTGTCATCTATCTGCCTACCAGTCTCTTTATGTCTCTCATTTCTTTACTAAAAAATCACACTTGTGTCGAACTTTGACAGAACAGTCAGGCAGGTTGCTACAGAGACGCTGATAAAAATTGCTTCATTAGTTAATTGTCTTCTAATTCTTTGGTTACAGAAGTTATCCAAGACCCAACATGTTTATGTGCTTTTCCTTTGAATTATTAGTTTTGTTATTTTTAGTAAATATTTAAAAATATTTGAAATATTTTTCAGTAGGATTAGTGGTAATCTTTATTCTTTTATATTTAAATAGGAATCATCTTAAATATTAGTTGTATATATAAAATGTACATATTAGGTATACAACTTTGAATTGTATAATTTTTGCAAAAAAATTCTGAGCCAAGCATAGTGGCACACACCTATAATCCCAGAACTCAGGAGGCAGCAGCAGGTGGATCTCTATGGTTTCAAGGCCAGGCTGCTCTATAAAGCAAGATTCAGGCCAGCTGGGGCTACATAGTGAGACCCTGTCTCAAAATATTATCTCTGTAATGGCAGGCACCAGAAGAAAAAAAAAGATTATGACACTATAACCATAATTCATCTTAAAGAATCATGGGGATTTTACATAATATATTGTTAAATAACAGTTTTACTTTCTTGTGTGAATGCACGTTGGTTTTAAAATCACCGGGCTGGAGATATGGCTCAGCAGTTAAGAACTCTGGTTGTTCTTGAAGAAGACCTGGGTTCGAATTCCAGTACCTACATGACAGCTAACAACTGTCCGTAACGGCAGTTCCCGAGGATCTGAAAGCCTCTTCTGTCCTCTGCAGGCATTGCACGACACAGGCGCACTTACCTACATGCAGGCAATACATGCATACACATAAAATTTAAAAAAAAAAAAGATCACACAAATGCTTAAAGCCTGATAAACTGTCCATCAGAATAGGTAGACTATGCATTATAGTGAAATAGATACAAGGATAATGTATTGTGTGTATTAATGAAGCTGTAGAAGATGGTTCATTCACTTTGTGTCATAGATCCTTTCAGGACTTGGCTACACAAGTTCAAGTGCTTCCTTACACTCACATTCAATGACAATTTATCTCCAAAGTAGACAGAGATCAACACGATAGAGTCCTTGTGTATGAAGAGAGATATTGGGATTAAGTAACAATAGGCAAAAGTAACTTATAGCCAAGGACCAGAAAGAGCTGTTAATGAATGGAATATTCTTTTATGGTTTGTTTTTGTTATTTTAATTATGTATATATGTAAGGGCTTGTGCCCATGCCCACAGAGATCAAATGTGTTGGATCTCGCTGGAGTTACCATCAGTTGTGAACTGTCTGATGGGGATTCTGGAAACTAAATTCCAGTCCGCTGGAAGAACAGTACCTGCTCTTAATTAATGAACTATCTCTCCAGTCCTATGAATGGGAAATTATTAACCAACAAGAAATTCAGGCTGAAAAAATTTCAGGGCGGTAAGATATATCACCTGTGAAATGGTTGAGGCTGAGAATGCTAACAGACTATCCAGTGAAGGAGCGTTTTGCTAGATCAAGTTAGCAGGGTCCTAACTAAAATTGGCTGTGTGTGTGTGTGTGTGTGTGTGTGTGTGTGTGTGTGTGTGTGTTGGCTGGTTGATTGGTTGGGTTTTTAAGAAAGTGTGTCAGGAAGATTGGTTATATAGCACATTCAGTAGAGCACTTATCTACCATGAAAAACACCTTGGGTTTGATTCACAGTTCCACAGAAAAAGATGTGATGAAGGTCACTGGTGAATACAGCACTTGGGAGGTGAAGGCAGGAGGATCAGAAGTTCACAGACATCCTTAGCCTGTTTCATGGCAGCCTGAGACTCTTTGTAAAGCAAGAAATAAGAGGTGGGGAGGAAGTAAAGGAATGGAATGGAAAGGGAAGGTAAAAGGGAAAGGAAAAGGAAGAGAAGGAAAGGACAGGAAGAAAGAGGAGGTACATAAATGGCTCATCATTCTATCATTACATATGTATATATAAAATATATTACACTGCATAATCTCAACAAAAATCACACTACTCTCACCTCAAAGAAAAATAAGAGGATATTTTGGGCATATCTTTTCTGAGCCATTATGAGTGACCATGACTTCAGGGTCACAGATTCCTTTTGTCCCTAATAATATTTTTTCTTGTTTTTTAGTGGGGGTCTAGTATTTTCTTTATTTGTGAAATAAATGAGGAGAGCTCATATTCCACCTGTAAACTAGTTTGTGTGCAGAGTAAAACAATGGTAAGTTCATTTATAATAGTAAAAGATTAGAAATTGTATAATCAACATCAGAAAGGACTGGATAAACCAAGTATGACATTTTCACAGAGAGTCTCCCTCCTAGCCTCAGCTCGTCTTCAGCTTGATGTGGAGACCTGTCTGGCATTGAGCTAACAGATTTCCCAAGCCTTTCCCTTCTCAGTGTTGGGATTAAAGGTTTTTGCCACCATACCTCATTCCTATAACTTTTCTAACAGGGAAGTGGTTACATTATTTTTTATGTTCACAAAATTAAAGGAAGTCATAAACCAATGCATTAACCTCTTTATATTGGCAAGGGCAAAAATTAGGCAGATTGCAGCAAAGGAAGAAAATCTGTATAGGCCTCAAATGTTGTCTGTGGACATTCTTAACTTTTGGGTTTGTAGAAGCAAGTGGCCTCTATTAATGAATTCTTATGGAGTTACCTGATAGTTGAAGGGATGCTAAGTCAGATAAAGTGTACACTAAACAATGTTTTAAATTTTTTTTCTTTATTATTTTCGTGTGTGTGTGTGTGCGTGTGTGTCTGTATTTTGCCTGCGTGTATGTAAGTACACCTATGTCATGCAATGCCCAAGGAGGACAAAAAAGGCTGTCAGATCCTCTGGAACTGGAGTTACAGACAGTTGTTAGCTACCATGTGGGTGCTGGGATTCGAACCCAGGTCTTCTACAAGAACAGTCAGTGTTCTTAACAGCTGAGCCATCTCTCCAGCCCCAATACTGTCTTATTTCAAAAGGGAAGAACTGGGCATACTTAAGTAAAACCAAAGTCCAGTAATGTAGTTGTAGAATATCTGGGATTCACTTACATTTTTCAGGGCCCCAAAAGGCTTGGACAGCTCTACTTCTCTAACTGTCAGAGCTTGCCTCATATCTCAGGCTGGCTCTATTCCACATCAGCCTTACTGGTCATATACACCTCCCTTACTGGTGATTCTATGGTCATGGCATCTCCAATATGCTGATGCCTCTTCTGAAGCTGAGGCTTCACCTTCACCTACTGGCTCTCCTGGGTCCTCAAAGCCTCCTATTCTCTACAAAACACCTTGAATACTGGGGGTGGGGGTCCTTCATTAGAACTGTGGTTGCATCTTTACTGATGGCATATTTTTTTTGGCCTTTCACAGTGTCAAGTCTCAACTGCTCTCCAGGACTCCTTCATATCTTCAAAACAAGTACAGTGTAGGAGACTCTTTGTATAGTACCACATCCTGCTTCCAGCTTGAGATGGTACCTCAGGCCCCCTCTGGACCACATCTACTGTGTGCTGACCCTAAGGAAATACTTCCCAGATGATTTAACCTCAGTGATTCTGGCCTCTTCTTAATCACAATTGGTTTTTCAGCCCTAGTTAACTACTATAAATTGTCCTAGTAAAGGGAAAGTTTCACATTGGTGATGCTGTTTTCTTCCTAATCACAGCTGATTCTTCAGCCCCAGCCTTTAAGAAACTATAGATTCTCAATTCAAAATATCAAAGAAACAGCCATGATAGTCTTTTCTTCCCTTAAAATGTTATAAGCCAGACATCCATTATCCACATTTCTCTTCAGCATAACTGTCCCATGCCCCACAGCACCAACTCACTAAACTTCAAGCATTCAATGACTTTTCCAGTCCAAGGTTCCAAACACTTCCACAATTCTTCCAGAACAACATGACAGGTCTTCCATAGAAATACCCTACCCCTGGTACCAACATATGTTTTAGTTTTCTATTGATGTGATTAAAAACACTGACCAAAACCAACTAGGGGAGGAAGGGGTTTATTTTATCTTATATCTACCAGGTCACAGTTTATCTTTTAGGGAAGTCAGGGTAGGAGATATAGGGCTGGAACCTGAAGGCAGGTGCTGAAGCACAAACAATGGAGGAATGCTACTTACTGGCTTGCTCCTTTGGCCTATGCTCCACTTCTTTTTAAAAAGATATTATTTTTATTTTTATGCATATAAGAATATTGCCTGTATGTATGTAAGCACCCATTTCATGTAACGCCTACAGAGGTCAGAAGAGGAGAGTGTCGGACTCCCCTGGGACTGGAGTTAAAGGTGGTTGTCAGTCACCAAGTGGGTGCTGGAAATCACCCAGTGCTCCTAAACGCGGAGCCGTCTCTTCAGCCCCTCAGCTTCCTTTCTTATACAACACAGGACCACCTGCCCAGGAGTGGTACCCCCAATAAAATGCTGGGCCCTCCCATATCCAGCAATCCAGCACACTGCTATATAAAAAGACCAGAGTTTGTCATTCAGTTTTATGTCTTACAGGGCTTTCACTGAGTTCAGTATTGTGTAACTGTATTAATTCAACTGTGAACCTACAAACTTGTACCCACTTGTGAAAAGAGATGTACTCTTGTTCTGGAATGTTTTACTGAATATGTTAAAGCTTTAGTGAAATGCTTCTTTTAATCATGTAGTTATTATTTTTTAAAAAAATATCATTAAAAAATAATAATCCTTCAAAGAAAAAAAAAAGACCAGAGTTTGGATCACAGCACCCACATTGAAAAAGTAACAAAGTCCTGTATTTCCAGCCCCAAGGGATTCAGTGTTCCCTTCTGATCTCTGTGGGACCTGAACCACACAAAGACATAAATAAAACAAACCTTTTTAATAATGTGGGTCTGGCAATGTTACTTGCTGCAAATCCTTACAACCTGAACTTTATCCCTAGAACCCTCATAGTGGAAGGAGAGAGCTAGCTCCTGCAAGTTGGCCTTGGACTTTCACATTCATTCTGTGGTAAATGAGCTCACCATACTAAATATATGAATGTAAAATAAATAATCCATAGAATGTTTGAGTAAGACAGCCATCATTGACCTCTGGCCTACACACACACACACACACACACACACACACACACA